>NC_043704.1:59504405-59527288 GCF_006229205.1 Suricata suricatta | reverse complement strand
AAATAGAAGTTGGTGTTTTGATTTTTTACTTTGCTTTTCTGTTTGGAGTGTCATTGTAACTACTGAATTGTAAATGATGGGAAATAATTGCATATGTTAAAAAAATAAATTGTGTTATATTAAAAAATAAATAAATAAATAATTTTTTTTTAAAAATGCCTTTATATAGATGACTTCCAAATTCCTTTGTTCTCACCGCTCCATACCACCATCCCCATCACCACCTTCTGGCTCTCTGGGAACCTTATTTCAGGAGAAGGAAAGCACCAGGCATCTCAAAGCAGCTGAGTCTGCTCTTCTGTGAACCTTTTCCTGGCAGCGCCTCCCTCGTTGCACAAGCCTAGAGCCTTAGACTTCTCTGCTGTTCTCACCTGGTGACCCAGTAGGGCGGTGAGAACTGCTGGAGTCCCAGAGGGAGCCGGGGTTGGAGGCACTGGACCTGGAGAGAAGGCAGTCTGTGCTCCTGAGGTCTGAGGTGCTGTCCCTGCAGGGCACTGCACAAAGACGCTGCTGCTCCCGGCCTCACAGCTCCTGGAGAGATTCTCATCCTTCAGTGAGGCACTCCCAGCTCCAGTCTCTCTAAATTACCTTTCCTCCCAAAGTCACAATAGTGTGAGACACCTTTGTCTCAGTTTCCTCAATAGAGAAGAAGTCCTACTTCTTTCTTTACCGCAAAAGTAAGACCCTAAAAAGCTTGACCCTAAAACAACTTCTGTTTGCTAAGCCTCCAGCCTCCGGCCTGCCTGCCGACTCTGGGTTCTCTGATTTGAGCATGGTTCAGAATCACCTGGAAGGCTTGTGAAGACACAAGGTGCTGAGTTTTACTCTGAAAGTTTCTGTTCACTAGTTCTTCAGTGGGTCCTGAGATTTTGCATTTCTAACAAGTTCCCAGGAGATGCTGATGCCACTGGGGGAGCCCTTTCAGATCACTATCCCACGGATAAACCTTCAGAAACCACTCAGTCACAGTAAGTGCTACCAATGACTGAGCTGGCTTTCTGCTTAGCGATTTAGATGCTTTTATCTCATTTAAATCTCACAACAACCCTCTGAGGTAGCTACCATTGATATTCCCATTTCAAACAGGAAGTAACTGAAGCACAGAAAGGTTATACATCTTGCCTAATGTAAGTGGTGAAGCCGAGTTTCAGAGCTGGGAAGTATCGGCTGAAGCTGGTGTATTTAATCACTCTGCCATACTGCTTTAATGGTTTAAGGATATTTTTTTCCTAATGGACGTCTTCTACCTTAGAAACATGGAGCTTTGCAAACAAGGTGCTCTTTCAGTCTGAATCTCCCCCTCCCCAAATTTCTCTTTACTGCTGGCTAAGTACAGCAGGAGAAAGCACACATTTAATCGCCATTAAGACCTTCAGACTTTTTGGAGAAGAAGTCTGACTTGGGAAAGAAGGCTGAAATTTTTAAAGAAAGTCAGTTTTATTGCCTTCAATAACATATGGTAATACAAATGAATGACTAATGGAGGATTTCCAAGAATTCCTCCTAGTGTTTTAAAATAAATGAATATAGCTCATTTGCATACAAACAACTGTGTTAAAGATCAGGGGTTGATTATTTGAGTTCTGGTTAAAACTGCGTAAGAGTTTTGCCGCTGATTTTTTTTTTAGAGGTTCAACCTGAATTAAGAAGCCATGTTTTGGAACAGGCAACCTTTAAGATCATCTCCTCAAATGAGTCCTTTCCTTTTGCTTCTAGATTCGGGCTTTGGTGTCTCAGGTGATCTCTCTGGCAAAATCCACAAACGGGCAATATTAAGTCAAGGCAAAATACGATGCATACCAGGCAGGCTAGGATTTGACTGTAAATCAAGATAGCTCAAATATCTTGGTGCTTTGCCTCAGCTGGAGTTTCCACACTTAGAGTGTGTATAAGTTATAGATTTTTCCAGTGATTCTATTGTACAATGTGTCTAGAGGGGACCAGGGAAACTACAACATATATAATTTCAAATATTACTTTGTTCTTTTTTCTTATCAGTGTTTCTTTCTCCTGCCTATGCAATTCTAACCCACCAGACTTTGAGAAACACTACCAGAGTATGTGGGAGGGAAGCCAGGATTGGGGAGTTCTCGGATACTTCAGTGGTTCCAACACTACCTTCACATTGGATTCACTTGCAACTCTGTTAAAAAACACCAGTTTCTGTTAAAAAAACACCAGTTTCTGGAGCTCTACTGAAACCAAAGAAAGCGGAAGTTTTAGAAGTTGACCTGCATAGTGGCATTAACAAAAATGAAAATAAAAAAGTCCCTGGATGATTCTAATGTGGGGGCTGGCGTTGAAAACCACTAAGTCTGATTTGGAGCAACACAATTAGGGGCATATTTAGCGGAGGGTAAAAAGCAGAAATGTAGAAGAAAGAATATGCTGAATGGATGGGTGTGTGTCTTTGCCAAATTAGGATGAACTCCCCAACCTGTGATTGAAGACCCCAACCTAGGGAACAGGTGTTGCCCAGTTAGGAAGCTTCTGTCAATCCTTCCTACACCATGATTTGTTCCATCCTGACCCTGAGCGTGGTGCAGGGCCACCACAGGGAGGCTGTAGGCCCCCCACCATGATCCATTCCATCCCTACCCTGTGCATGGTGCAGGGCCATGAGGGGAGGCCCTCCCGTAAGCGTAAGGTGCCTTGGGCAGGGACCTCCTGCTCACTCCTGCTGGGCCCTGCAGGCACTTCACTGTGTCCTGGGCTGCTCTCTGCTACTCAAATCTGATGGCCACACAAACCTCAGCTACCCAGTGGTTTCCGAATGATATCCCTTCAGCTGCAGCCCAGGCAATCTGGCTTTTCTGTTTGTTTTCTTTTTTCTTTCTTATTTAAGAAGCTCAAGAGAACTTAAAAGCAGACTCTTGAAAGCGAAGCATTTCTAATCACATAAAGGTGTCTCTGCAGGGCCTGGGCTGAAGAGGGTTTCTTTGGGGCTTTCATCTTTCTGTGTATCCCCTTCCTTCTTCAAACAATCTTTCTAGGCTCTTATCCACCCAGCTTCTTTGCGGATGCCCACCCCCATCATCTCCATGTTTGGGGCCCAGAGGGTAAAAGAGCAGAGGGGGTGGCCAAGGGCCTGAGGGGGAAGGGAGGAAGCAGTCAGCCCCCATGCTGGGTCCATGGAGACTCTGTGAGAAAGCCCCTCTCCATCTGCAGCCCAGCCCGGTGGGAGTCAATTAATTCTGAATAACCTAAACCGACAGAGGTATTTGCATTCACAACCTGACTGATGACCGTATAAAATTGATTTATGAATTAAAGTGCTTCCCCTCCCTTTATCCCAATTCAGGCTGTAATTGATTATACGTGCTGCAGCGAAATTAAAGAAAAGAAAATTAAAAAGAAAAGAAAAAGGAAAGTGGAAAAAAGAGAGGCCCTTGCTTAGCGGTCAGGCCTTCTCAGGGCTCTTCGGGATTAGCCATTCTATTCATCACTTATCATTTTTTATTTAAAAACTTACTTCCCCCTTTGTCTCCACCCCACCGCCCCCCCCCCCCATCTCTGCTATTGCCACATTCTCTCTGGCCTCATCTCACTCACTGATCCTTTGGGGGCTAACGAGCCAGTTACCCTTCAGTTACCCTCCATGTTCCTGGGAGAAGTACAGAGGGGAAGGGCTTCTCCCAGTTTGCAACGTGCCTACAAAAACTGAGGAGCAAGCAAGGGTGTCTTTCTATCTTCATCTGTGTTAATCTCTTACCTTGCCCCTTTTCTGACTGCCCTATGCTCCACATGCACAGTTTCTGTTGTGCCCAGATTTTAATATCGCCCCCTAAAACCAGAGATTACCTGGGAGACCGAATCACGCATGCAAAAGCAAAGGGCTTTATTACGAATTTAGGCCCAGCCAGCCTAAACTCGGGCTCACAGACTTACTGGATCCATGTGGAGTGAGCCCCAAACAAAGGCAGGGTAGGGCTTTTCTGAGTTTGGGAAGGGGGAGTTACAGGAAATACAGTGATCCAATCATTATTATACAATATTATTGACAGCAGGTTTAACCATTCACATTGCCTAGAGTATTTGTTACTTTTGGCGGGACCCAATCACAACATTTAGAGTATTGACCAATCACAGAGTGGGCCCAGGACCCTCACATAGGGCGTGACTAGGACCCTCATGTAGGGCGTGATTGGTCTTAGCCTCCATCTTTAGGCCTGCCCTTTAGAATGTTACAAGGGTGGTCCCTTTTGCCTTGGGCAATGTGTGCCCTTCTATTGTTTCATGGAGTCAGTTTCAGACCTGCATCCTTACATTTCCTTGCTAAAAATTTTCTCCTAAATATGTTTTCAGTAAGCAGTGCATTAATGATAACCTTTTTAATGGCTTATTCCTCTCAGTTGCCAAAGAATAAAATGTTAGATAAAGGAACAAATCTCTAGTTGAAAAATTTCAAGCTCCTTCTGCCTGGGGGAGGACCATTTCTTGGTGGGAGGTGAGTCTAGGGGACTAGGGGAGCTGGACTTTAAACCTCCTAAGCATCATGAGAACAGGCTTCAGAAACAGTTGGATGAAGACTGAAAATTATGAGTCATATGTCCTTGTGCAAGTCCCTTAACCTTTCTTGCTTTCACGGGCTCCAGTTTAACAGAGATAACAGCCTAAACAGCCCCTTGAAGGGGGCTCATAAAACATGGCAGGCTCTGCACAAATATTAGAGCCTACTTCCTTGCTCAGGCCCTTATGAAACAGGGCAGCGCTGACTCAAAGAGTTTTCTGGTAGTAGGATAAGCAATGGCTTTCTCTCACCTCAAACCCAGTATTGCTATTTGAATGACAAATAAAGAATTGTTTTTCATTGCCAAGCCAGTCTGGAGAGCAGACTACTTCTTTATTTCTGTATCCCCAAGGATCCCAGTGCACAAAATATGTCATAGTTAAACCCTCCCAGTCAATTCACCTCACTCCCTCTTCACCCTTCTCTTCTTCCTTCTACCTCAGACTGGCAGCACTGGGTCCCCAGTTCTTGCTCCTTCTTTCCCTGCCATGATTGCTGTCTCAAAAACCCACATCCTACTGTCCTCCCCTTCTTGTCCTCAACGGGCACAGTGTCGTCCCCTCTCCTCTAACGGGTTAATGTGCAGTGAGGTGGGTGCTCGCCTGAGAGTGCAGTTGGCCACCCTTCACATACAGTTAAACACAGTGGGGAGAGGTTGCACGGGCCCCACCAGAGGAAGCCCACTTTGCTGACAGCCAGCATGATGCTCAAAGTCTCCAACTAGGAGCTCTTCCACAAACAGGTCTCTGAAGGTGAGCGTAGAGTGTGAACCCCCCAGAGAGTCACCATGGGAAAACTGAAAATTGGATCCTCTTTGGCGAATGTTCAAAAGGGGGGTTATATGATGAGAACGTTTCCAATAAATGTTCAGGCATCTCAAAGTGAGGTGCTAACCTGAGAGGAGGTTTTAAGTGGCCTGGAAGCGTCTTCTCAACATCTCAGGAGAGCCAAACTACTGTGCTTGGAGGTGGGGCTCAGGCACCTTGAAACTTCATGTGACCCCTCTGCTCTGGCTGATCTGCAAAATCCCTTTTTGAAATGCAATAAGGGAGGGAAGGGGGTTCCACTATTTTCAGCTCTTCACCGGTGAGTATGAAAATAAGAGTGCAGTCTGTGGAGACAGACCACCTCTGCAACTTTGCTCTGCATCCACAGAAAGTCCAAATGCATTTTAATGTATGTGGAAGTCAAGAGGACAGCAAATTAACACAAAGAAGAACCCAATGGTAGAAATCTAGTGTGGAGAGTTCTAATTAATCAGAACCTCTCTTTTTAAGTGAACCAGAGAACCTGACTCTTTCCTTGAGGATGAAGCAGGGAACAGGTGGAAAGGCATTAGGGTGGGGTATGTGGATAGTATCTAGCCAGCTGGGGGATTGGCTTCAGAAGATGAAAGCTTTCTGTCTGTGGCATGTGACCGGAAATAGCATTTCCTAGTGACTTCTAGGACAGAAAAGTCTAAGTGGCATGGGCCAAAAGCCCTGGTGGTAATGGGCTCCTCTGGATTGGTTGAGATTGTCTCTTCTCCACAATGGTGACATCTGAGAGCTCATTTCATCCTGGTCTGGGATCAAACATTAGGCAATTTGGGTATAACTATGCCCTTAACTCTACCATGGTGAGCTTGGAGGAGAGCCAAGAGCAATTGTGAGGAATCAGTAAGTCATGAGGGGCCAGTCAGACGACAAGGCAGATGGGGAAGTGTGGAGATACAGAATTCTGGGAGACTTTCTTCTGTCCCTCAGCTTCAAAATGAAAAAAAGTTACACATAGATGTTGATAGCAGCTTTATTCAAAACTGCTAAAACTTGGAAGCAACCAAGATGTCCTTCAGGAGGTGAATGGACCAAGAGGCTGGTACTTCATATGGTAAGATATTATTCAGTGATAAAAAGGAATGAGTTATCAAGCTACAAAAAGATACAGAGGGACCTTGAATGCTTATTATTAAGTGAAAGAAGTCAATATCAGGCAGTCTGGATGGTTCCAAATATGTATATGAAATTTTGGAAAAGGCAAAAATATGGAGGCACTAAAAATATCAGTGAATGCTAAACGGGAGAAAAGAAGGGATAGATAGGTGGAGCACAGCGGGTTTTAGGGCAGTGAAACTGCTCTGTTTTGACACTGTAATTGTGGATATGTTTATTAGACATTTGTCCAAAACCCATAGAATGTATAGCACTAAGAGTAACTTCTAATGTAAGCTATGGACTTTAGTTAATAATGTATCAACATTGGCTCAAAGGTTGTAAGAAATGTACCAACACCAATACAGGATGTTAGTAATAGGGAAACTATACAGGAAGGAGTAAGAGAATGGAAAGGAAGAGAGGATATATGAGAACTGTCTGTACTTTCTGTTCAATTTTTACAGAAACTTAAAACTGCTTTAAAAATAAGTCTATTATTTAAAAATAGAGAGAGAGCACAAGCCCTATTTTCAGTATTGACTTTTAGCAGCTTGTTGGAAGAAAGGTCCTACATAAATGCCAATTTATACTATCATTCTTAATGAGAGGCAGAAATGACTTCTGAAGACATAAAAACAGCTTGCTAATATATAGTAAAAGATACAGGCTGAAACAGTAATACTGAGGAGTGTCACTGCCA
Organism: Suricata suricatta; assembly: GCF_006229205.1. Lineage (NCBI taxonomy): Eukaryota > Metazoa > Chordata > Mammalia > Carnivora > Herpestidae > Suricata > Suricata suricatta. The sequence continues at coordinate 59,520,165 of NC_043704.1, read as the reverse complement.
TGGTGCCCATCCCAAGCTCAGCCCCATCCACACGGTCCTCTCAGCATCAGAATCTGATCCCCTTTAAACAATGCTCTCCTCTGACCTTCCAAAGACAAAGAGAATGAAAAGTCAAAATTCCCACTTATGAAAAGAAGGGCAATCTGCAGAGAATGGATGAACAGTTGCTGAAATCACAACAAATGAGACCCTGGACGCAGTGTTGTCATATTGGCCCAGCTGAAGAGTTGTGGCAAGTCATGCAGCCACCATGATGCTTTTCTTTGAACATCTTCACCTCTGGTGTCACCTCTGGTTTGCCTGCTATTCACAGGGCAGATGTTTCTCCTGAACTTGTGCCCACAAGTGGTACAGTGGATATCCTTTCTTTTGTTTAGAGAAAATCCAGTCTTACTTCCATAACCGCTGCATCTTCCAAAATTCTGGACAGTCTGCCTAGGCTCCTGTCCTAACCTAGGATCATCTTCCTACATACCAGACATTAGCCCGTGCCAGACCGACTTTTCTCCTATTGTTGCCATGAGGCTTTGTCTACGTGGCCTACTTTCCCAATCAATTCAGTGCTCTTCTACTCAGCAATCAGACTTTAGGGAAATATGTCATTTATATATAGTACTCTCTCGAATTCAGCTCAACAAATCTGTCTGACCTACAAAACGAGACTGCAGAGTCTGCAAAGAAAAAGAATAGTTATTTTCCTGAGAACCTGGTTCTGAAGCTAAGATGTATGTAAACTAAATGAATAGAGAAGGGTTCCAAGCCAAGATAATAAACAAGGGCTTGGTGATGAGGCATTATCTGTATATGTAAGTGCCAAGAGGTTTCAAAGCAAGGAATAGATACCTGTGGGAAAGCTTTGTCTGTGAAGATTTTTGGGAAAAACCGTTATGTAAGATCTAAAAAAAATCTTGTTTGTTCTAATGTACACATTTTTGTTGGCCCAGCAAAGGGATTAAAATCAATTGCGGTTTGGGTGTTCAGGAAAAGATATGATAAGATAGTAAAACCAACCTGGGGGAGCAGAGGAAACACAAAGAAAAAGTAAAAAATTTCACCAACCATCTATTTTTTCAGTTGACTTACTCAGTATATTTTCCCACTTATATGATTATGAAGCTTTAAACCCAGGTGATTTCAGACCACTTCCTATATTATCCTTTTTCTTCTCCTTTTATTTTGCCTTAACTTCTAGTGGTGTTGGAATAGGAAATTAACAGGATAAAAATGAAAACTTTACTTTACCAAAAGTTAAGTTGCCAAACATAACTCTGGAAGTCTCAAAGACGAAGTTGTAAGTAGTGTGTTTGGGGAAGACATGGAGAAGACACGGGGAGGGAAAAGGAAGAGAAAGAGCCATATTGACTGTGTTTTAAAAGACAAGTCACTTTCAACTCTGCAAACGAACAAGCCATCAGAAAACCTGAGGTGTGGCCATCACCTCTGAAGGCTGAAAAACAACCATGTACTCAGAACACCATTTATGTCATTAATATTCTCCCTTTGGAAAAGGAAGATAATAGTACCTCACAGAGTTTGTGATAATTAAAAAATAGATGCATATAAAGCATTTAGGACAGTGCCTGGCATATGGTAAGTGCCACAGTGTTAACTTTTATTATTCATATGTGATAAAGAAACACACAGGGTAAAAAAAAAAAAGGCAAACAAAACCCCACTCTTAACATTTGGTTGGTATATAATTTTTAAGCAACCGCATATTTGCTCTTTCCAAAATAAATGATATCTAGGATGGAAATGAGACAGTTTAAGTGAATGTTGGTTTGGGCTTAATAACAGATTCATATTATTGTTCGGATGAGGAAATAAACCTTAATAATTACATTAAAATGACCTTTGAATGCCTGACGTCAAGACATCAGAGACAGGAGAATGTTCAGCCTATTTAAAAAACCAAAATTTTTTTTCTAATTAAAGACTGGTTTGAGAGGATAAGCCAATATCACTAGAAATAGAGGTCTGTTCCATCAAAAGAACCTTCTTTCAACCCTGGGACCAATGCTCCAAGCCTGCTGGGAGAGCGAGCCATCCAGTTCCTTGGGTTTCTCTGGTGGCCCCCATAAGTCCCGGTGCCACACTTAAACTCTAAAGGATGCATGTCCTCCCCATATAGTGGCCCCTGCTGATCTAGCCATCTGTGAGAAGATGGGCCTCTGACGGGCTCCTGCAAAGCTGTGCATTTGGTGGAGAAAGAGACCAGCCAGCTGGAGAATTCAGCCATCCTGAATATGAAAAGGATCATCCCTGAGACTGCCTCATTGAATTCTCCCTTCCTTCCGTGAAACTGAGAAGTGGAGGTTCACAATATCTTAGCTGCCTGGGTGATGTCTCTTCCATGTCTTCCAGCTGTCAACATCTGTGAGTCTCATAGATTGTCCTAGTCCTCACCTCCTCATGGTCACGTTGGTGACCACAATATTCCACAAGAATATTCCAGAGGCAAATCTTCCATCAAAAGATACTCGACCACAGAGCCACAAGCTCAGGAGGAAAGAGTCCATACTACAATAAGGACATAACTCCTTTCTGCAGAAGGTCCTGGACGATTTGAGATGAAGAAAAATGTGCAGAAAACTTATCCCTAATGTCAAAAGGCCAACCTTAGTTTTAAAAGTTTTTTTTGCATGCGAAAATATTATTTTTGAAATGAAGAACAACTGCAGGAAGGCAAGGCCTGTAATAAAGGAAAAGAACTCAAGGTCAAAATCCCTAGTATGTAGATATCTGATAAACAATTTGGCTTGGAAAACAATGTGAAATTCTTAAAGGTTATTTCAATATGTACAACTTCTTATGATATTCATAGCAGAGATAACTGCTTTCATTTTTAGGTTGAATATCATTACTAGTGAAGACTATATTCTGTAATGGAATGAATTATTAGATTATAAAAGTCCTTGGAAGATAACTTACTGTGGGTGTGTGGTAAATCATTCTTCAAGGTGTGATAATGGTGCATCTTTCCAATTTTCTATTTGGGCTTAACAATTTCAGCATGTAAATATCATTATTAATAGAAGAAAAAAATAAATGCCTCCTCTTAAAAAACATGAGACTGCTCAATAAATAAGATCTGTTATAAGATTAGAAATCTGATTTCAACTCTGAGGATGAAGTTGTAAAAAGTTAGCCACTTTTGATTCTGAAGTGGGCCTTTGTAGCTGTTTTCTGAACCCCTGGAATAAAGAGGGTTGATTTGCAATGGAATCTCAGAGCCTGCAGTCATATATTACAATATGTTGTAAATCCAGAGGGTACAATATAGATTTCACAGGGGTCCCTGGGGTTAATTGAAATTCCATCTGTTTCTTCTCTGTGGCAAACTTAGGTTCCTGGGATATTAGCTCAGGATGAGATATGACATTTACAACTTTGTAATTTTTAGGCTAAAGTCGAAGTCTGCCTAAATCTGCTCCTCCCTACTTTCTACCTCCTACCTTCAATTAAAAAACAAGTTTACAAGACAGCCTTTATTTTCCCCACAGCTGCCCCCTGAGGCAGCCCCTCCTTCTTTCCAGTGCATGCCGGGCAATGCCATGTATTCTTAGACTCCCAATGGCCCCCATTACTGTCAATTAGTTACGGAATGCTACAGGGATTCATGCCTGACAGCTTGAGTAAAGGCAGGAGAAATGGGCCCAGTAGGGAGCGAGGGGCCTGATTCTTTTTTGTGCACAAGAAATACCTTTCTCAGCAAAGCTTTTAATGGTCTTCCCCTCATTCTTTCCCTCCACTCTAGCACTGCGCCTCCCATGATCCCAACACATCATATACACATGCACTCCTATATTCACACACTGATGTGTTTGTGTGAATATTGCCCAGGACTGTGAGAATTCTCAGAGCAAAAGGCTCTGAAACGTCCTTACAATCTCTGAAAATCATGAAGGTTTGAAATTCCAATATATATCTTTGCTACAATCTAGCTTCCTCTTTTCAGGAGGCTTCTTGTTACCAAGTGCCTCTTTTGCTTCTGGCTTTTTAGCGCATTTTTCTTCTGTAGCTGTCCTCCTTCCAAACAAGAAATGCACTCAGTCTGGCCACAGACTCTGGGTCTGGAGCCCACTGCACCATTCATGCGGTCACTGAGTGGGGCGGTGTATTGTGCTTGGCACCTCCTGCCACTCAGGGTCTTTCTGACTTCTTTCTCTACCTCATGCCTTCCTCTCCTCTACTTTCCCACAATGTCCCTCATTCCTGCTCCTGTCTGTGCCTACATCATTCCGTTTACTCTGGAGACTTGAGGCCAGGGGTTTTGTTTTACTCATTTTCTTTCTCTCTCTTCCCTTCCTTACGCACCCCAAGCATTCATTGCAGCAAAACAAAAGACTTTGTTTTGTTCACCAACAGATCTGTACTCCATAGAATAGCACCTACCACAAGCAGGAGCTTGGTATCATGTGTGAAAACGAAAGATGAATAAGAGAGCATTTATTTAATGCATTGGTGCCACTCAGGGTTAAGGAGACCCCAGCATCACTTCAAAACTGGTCTTCCTGTTTCTGGTCTGCTTTGCTCCTTTGTAGGAGGACCAGGCTTTTCTTACTATTCAAAACAAAGATACACTTAGGAAAAACCTACAAGGAGAAAAACAGGTCCCAATAGGAAATAAATACAATGCTTAAAGCGTCACACTTCTCCAATGGGTTTGAAAAAGATGACAGAGTTAAGGTAGGAGATGACAACACACTACAGAAAAAGACTCTCCAGGACAATTCGTGCCTGGGTTGTACATTGTTCCACGCCCTTCCTCTCCTGCAGCGTGGCCTAGTGCAGGGTGTCAAGGAGTCACCCAAGGGCAGCAGCAGGAAGACACTCCCAGCCTGTTCGGTCCAGACATCTATAGCAGGGCAGAGGATAGATCCAGAAGAGGTAATGTGATGGAAATAAGTGAGGAAAGCAAACATTGCAGGGGTTCCCTGAGCCCAAGAGTAAGGCTGCAGGCATCTCTTTCCGGGCTCCTACAGTCTCAGGCATTAGTGGGTAGACATGGCCCAGAGCAGGACTCTAGTCTGCAAAATGCAGCTATTTTATACGGTCAACCCATCAGCACCCACATATTGCTTTAAGATTCCCGCAGATTCTTCAAGCTTCATATTTATGCCATCTGAGATGTATTTCCAAGGCTGTTTATCAAGTCTGCTTTCCTCCAGTGCTTTTCAAATGTGAATGTGAATCACCTGGCAATCGCAGGAAAATGCCCATTCTGAGGAGTGTCCTGGGATTCTGCATTGCTAACGAGCTTCCAGGTGCTGCTTTATTGCAGGTCCACTGATGCACTGAATAGCAAGACGTCCTCACTCCATCATCTTGGCAAGAAGTAGAGAGGGTTTTATAAAGATAGACTGAATCTAGTCTGAATTAAAGAAGCCAAAGTCTCATTAATAAAGATTTTAAGTCCTCAGATAAGAAAAAAAAAAGATGTGTTTGTGATTCTCATATCTGTCCTCTTTGGTAAATGAGTATAGGGGTGCTTGGAAGTAGTCAATGAACTCATGAGCTAGATATGCTAATGCTGTTTGTCTAGTGTAAATTTCAATTGTTTTTTTTCTATGCACTTGAATAAGATTCTATTACAAAGTCTCAGTTTTATTTGTTTTTGTTTTAATCAGTGGAGTTACTTCATCATGAAAGAAGAGATGAGTCATTGTATGATAAATAAGTTTCTTGGAAGAGAGTATGATTAGCTGTCTACCTTGCTTCTTTCCTACCTGCTAAAGAAGAGGCAAAAAGAAAAGATGAAGTAAGGTGCATACATACAGTTCCACTGGTAGCCAATAAATATGATTTTGATTGGAAAGAAGTATAAGAGAATATCCACGTCTGCACATAGTTAATCCTGCCCAAAGTGTCTGCTCTCATAAAGACACAAGCTTGAGACTCAATATACAAGGGCAACTTGTATTTCTAAATCCATGGTAATTCAGAAGAGAACAGCTATTGTTTACTAAATCTGAGTTAGGTGCAGTTAGGGGTCCAGATCCAAAAGAGCAGATAGTCTAATTAGGAATATAACATAATGAACATGAAGCAATAATTTAAAACATAAACTGTAATTTTACATTATTCCATAAACTTCCAGGCATTTATAGGAGTTAAAGGGAGTTTATGGGAAGAATTGACTGAGATTGAGATGGTCAGGGAAGGTCTTCTGAAAGCTAAGATATGAATTAGAATTTGAAGGAAGGTTAAGCCAGGAGAGAAGGGAACAGAGAGAAGGATGCATTGGAAAAAACAGACAACTGTGTGGAGACAAGAGAATATGAAGTGTGTGGAAGCTTATGGACAGAGCAGTCCACAGGTGTGACTGAGCTATTTAAGGGAAATATGGTAGAGAGAGAAATGTGGGAACAACAAAGTTGCTATCAGATTAAGAAAGGTTTTAAATGTTAGCCTAAGAAGGTTGGACTTGATTCTCTTGTTAATAATAATAATAATAATAATAATAATAATAATAGTAAACCATTGGATGTTTTGAGTAGAATGGTACATTTTAACCAAAATATATTAATAAATTGATTTTACTAGCCCAAGTGCAGAGCACAAGGGACAGAATTAGGATGATAGCAAAGGAAATTGAATATGTGAGATGGAAGGGTTGAGCTGAAGGAATCATAGACTTTAATGACTGATTATGGTTCATGGACAGGCAGTGACCTTGAGGCTTGAAGTTAGAATAGAAAATAAACAGGGGGGGAGGAATTCAATTTGAGATATTTAAAGTTTTAAGTACTAGTAGGACAGGTAAGTGGAAAAATCCAATAGATAACCAGAAGTATGTCAGGTGTGACCCTGCTGAAACATGGGTGATAACTGAACCCTTGGAAGTGAAGGGCATCTCCAAGGAAAAATGTGCAGAGACCGAATCTTGGGAAATGGCCACATATGTGGCCTGGATGGAGAACTGGCAGTGGGAGGAAAAGCAGAGGCACACAGAGGAGAGGGAAAGAGAGGGTGTCAGGCCAGAGGCAGGGGCCACAGCACTGAATGCTGCAGAAGAGCCCAGCATGGTCAGATCAAAGGAAGGTTGTTCAAGGCTGCTGCTATCTTTCCCAGTCAACACGGTGTAGGGTAGAAACCAGATGACAGGACATTACAGGGTGAATAAGTCATAACAACATTAGAATTTATGGGCTTCCTGTTAGATAAAAGGAAAAATAGAATGGAAACTGAGGGGGAAACTAAGACAAGCACTTTTGTTGCTTTTTCATTTATTATCATGGTGACACAGGTTTCTCTGCTTATTGATTAAGGAAAAAGGGAAAAATGGGAGGAGAAAACGGTATCTTAAAATCTTCAGAGATGGGGATTTAAGGTGGTAAAATCCTGAAGGAGATAGGCTTCTTGGTAAAAAGGTGAGACCTATAAATGGCAGCAAGGAAAAATAACACAAAACCAACCCCCAAACTCCCCCAAACAACCCTGCCTCCATATATTTGAAAGAAAAGAAGTGCAGACTTCTCGGGGTTCTATTCCCTCAATGATGTGAGACTGTTTTCAAGTTCTGGGTAAGGACGTAAAGTGGAAGAATGGGAGAATGTCTGGAAGGGCCATTGTATTAGGAAATGTGCAAAAGGTGAATAAAAAGCATTACTAAACAACAGTTGAGATGAATGCCGATTTACCAAGAAAGCACAAACATGCACCCAAAGATAGTAGACAGTGGGCATGACTCAAAGATGTGAAAACAACACAACAGACGGGGGACAATGAAGCACCAGAACACACGATGTTGATGGAGACAACATGAAAAAGGGGCTGAGCATTGAATCCCCATATGGTTAATAACCCGAGCTGGCACAATCCAGAAACTATAGCATATCAACAAGAGGTAGACGATTAAGAATGCTGGGCATGAGCAACTATTTAAAATAGACTATTTAAAAAGCCCTTGTTGGGAATCAAGCATAGGACAGTAAGATGCTGAGCCATGTACACTCAACCCTGGGCTTGGGCACACTGGGGACACAGAAGGATCACCAGTGTCCCTGTCCTCAAGGAGCTTCAGTATAGGTGGAGGATGGGGTACAACTGACCCCTGTGAGCATATCCACATTGAGCAGTAGTAGAGATGGACCGTTAAATACCAGGAAGGAGAAAACTGGTTGGAGCAGAGCCAGTTGAGAAGTAGGTAGGGTGGCAGAATGAGAGTTGTCCCCTATCCTACGTTCCTCACATCCTCACCAATAGTCACAGCCACGCCACGCAGCTGTACCTTCAAGAGACTGGAAATGGAACCAGGGAAAGGGTAACTGTGATGGTCTCATCATGTGAAGGAGACCTGAAAGCTGTACTCTCCCTGCTCAGAGAAAGATCTCAAAGCAATGCTCATCTCCTTTCTATACCAGGTGTTGGGTGCTCTGCTCAGCAGAGCAAGCTGTATGAAGAGGAAGAAATGAGATTTGGGAGTGGTGAGAAGTCTGGAGTTCTTGATACAAAGTTTTTAAATTAATCCCCCTCAGTTTTATTGAGATATAATTGATACAGAACATTATTTATGCTTAAGTGTACAACAGAATGATTTGATATATGTATGTTAGAAAATGATGACTTTAATAAGATTAGTTAACACCCATTACCTTGGATAGTTACATTCCCCCCCTTGTGACGAGCAGTTTCAAGATCTATTCTTTTTGCAACTTTCAAATACACAATGCAGTATTTATTGTTCAGTATAGTCAACACGGAGTCCTTGATGAAAAGGCAGCTGCCTGAAGCCATTGGGCAGCCTCAAGCCACTCAGTGCCCACTAAGTGCGTTCACAGCCCTTAGGAGCATTCCTATGGGCTATGGTAGAGACTGCTTCCCAGTGCTCCCCACTCCCCCACTCCGGGGTCTCTCCCTTCTCTTCACAGGCTGCTCCTCAGGGCCTGCAAGCCTGGGGGGAATTTTGGCTCTGCCACTTAGCAGCTGTGTGGCCTGGGGCAAATGGCTTGAGACCACTGAATCCCTCCAATGGGGTAATAACTTTTTTTTTAATAGTTTATTGTCAAATTGGTTTCCATACAACACCAGTGCTTCTCCCCACAAGTGCCCCCCACCATGACCCATAGTAACTATTGAAGGAAAAGTGTGTGGTGCTAAGTAATTGCTTCATGTTATTGTCCTTTTCAATTACTCTCTCCTTTCCTTATCTTTATTGCTTGGTAATGAAAATGGTAGTTTCTTCCTCCTATTTCTTTCCTTCAGCCACATTGCTTGGTAGCTGAGAGTCTTCCCTCAATCAGATGGATTTGGCTTAAGCAGCGGACTATTTGCCTGGTGCCGGACCAGTGCCTGTTACTTGACGAATGCTCCTCGGATCCAACACACACAGACACACACAGACACACACAGACACACACAGACGAAGTGAGGCCAGGAATTCATATTTTTAAAAGTTTCTAGTCTCGATTAAGAATAATATACCTGTCCGAGCTCGGGTACCCCATGAGAAGATATAGCAATATTGTTTGAAAAACAAATGAATTATTTTCTATCAAGCTGAGTTTAGAGGCAGCAGCTACCTCAATCACAGACTTAGGGATAAATTGAAAAGGACTTGACTAATTGGGGACTTAACATTTCAGAGGAATCTACCATCAAAAACAACTTTTTGTTGTTTGTTGCTTTCAAAATCAGTCTGCTGTTCAAGCTTAGGTTTGCTCCTATCTTTTCATTTTACTTTTTCGGGTTAAAAATTACCATCACTTTTTGCTTTGCCTGTGATCATGTGACTCGTCTTTATAAGGAGTCAAGGACCTAGGCATCCGCCATGCACCCAGAGAAGAGAATGCAAGGCAGCGGAGGGGGGAGCAGAGGCTGAGTGCGGGGTGGCAGGCTCGGACAGGCAGGGCAGTGGGGGCGCTGGCTGTGAACTCAACGTCCCACCTCTACTTTTCTGGCAGGTGGATGTCAAACTCAGCAAATCTCACCCAAGGAAAAGAAATTTTCAGATGCTTCTAAAGTCTTGCCCAGTGTCCCACATTCTTATGGGGGTGTGTGTGTGTGTGTGTGTGTGTGTGAGATGGGGGTGGGGTGGCTGTATACTCAGAGTTGAAAATAAAAAAGCTCCCTCTATTGACTCCTGAATGGCTGAGATAAAGAGAACCACATGGGACTCATTGTCAGAAATGAGAGCTCAGAAGCTGGCCTCCTTTTTCCCATTATTGTGCCATTCTCCTTCTTCCCCCATCCCTCCCACCTTAAAATGTTTCCCCAGCCCCCACCCAAACCCCCCTCTACCCCCTCCCCAATAGCCCAAAGACTCTCTTTTCAAGCTCCCACTGTTGAGGCCCCTCCACGGAGCCCAAGACCTCCATTCAGAGTCACTGGTTTGGGTAAAATCCCTTATTTACCCCCTACTCACCCCCCTGCCCCATCAGCTGAGCCTCAGTTCAGACCTCACAAAACAAAACAAAACCAGCCCAGAGAATTGATGGTTCTGCTGGAGGACCCCCCTCTACTCGGTCCCCCAGGGGCTCCTGCCCAGGCAGCTTCTTTTCTCCACGGTTGCCTCCCTCCCTGCCCCCAGTCCTGCAGGAGTTTTGTAGTTAACAAGCACACACTGTTATTATTGTGCCCCCTATCATATTTATTCCCATTCAGAGCTGATCTGCACTTTTGTCAGAGGCAACTGAGGCATCTTTTGACATTTTAGCCTTTCTGTCTGCCGGGGAGTGACGGCAGGGGTGGCAGCGGGGGTGACCCATGCTTCTAAGATGGAGCAAGCAACGCAGAAATGAGGAAGAGGAGAACAAAACCCCAAAACAACAGGGACTGGGGAGGAAAAAGAAAAACATTGTAACTTGTTAGTGACCCAATGCGAAAGAGGTAAGGGGAGGAGGATGCTAATGAGTTTGATGACAGTTGTATTTAAAAGAGTTGTATTTCCCAGCAAGGCTGTGAGGTGGCTAACTTTGTGATAATTCTCAACTAAACTTTCATGTTCACAAGTTACCTAAATTAGAGAGAATTGAGACATGGAAAGAGGGGGAGTAGGAAGGAGTGAAACCCAGGAAGATTCAGAGAGAAATATCATCATCAACAACAAAAACAACAAAAAGAATAAGGAAAAGAGAGAAAGAAATAAAAACTTCTTTTTAGTGTGCTTAATCTAATAAACAATTGAAAGTGGCTAAGAGATTTGGCAAAGGTCCCTTGTGCCTTTTCTAAATGGAAAACTAGGAAATGTCTCCAGAATCTTGAAACTTTGGTGGTTAGTAAACTTCCCAGATTCCTTCAAAATCATTTTAATTAAGAATTTTGTGGCTAGGGTGCCTGGGTAGCTCAGTTGGTTAGGTGTCCGACTTCTGCTCAGGTCACAATCTCACGGTTCATGAGTTCAAGCCCTGCATCGGGCTCTCTGCTGTCAGCACAGAGCCTGCTTCAGATCCTCTGTCTCCTTCTCTCTCTGCCCCTCCCCGTCCTCTCAAACATAAATAAACATTACCAAAAAAAAAAAAAAAAAAGAATTTGTGGTCATGGGATAGAAGTAATGTCTAAAAGTGTTCTAATTAATGACTGCAGAGAGTCCTGAAATGTCAGTGGAGAAAAACTTCAAGAAAATACAGCTAATTAGTTTTCATTTGACCTCTCAGAGGGGCATTTTTATTCCGGTGGTACATATGAGGAAAGGAAGCGGAACAGCCCTGTGTTTTGCATAAGCCCAAGGTGAAGCAAGGGACAGAGAACATCTGACTGCCGGGCCCCCAGCCAGCTCCTTGCAAAACCACAGCCTTCATTTTTCGCTATTCTGTTTCTAGGAAAGAATGCATTTGTACTGATGAGGAAATCTGAATGATAACATTCCAACATACTCCTATAGGAGAAGAGTGCGTGTCCAGAGAACATTAATGTCGAACAGATTAGTCTGTAGTGTTAGTCATCTCTCGACTAGATTTTCTTTCCTTATAAGACAAGGAAAGAGGAATCTCAGGAAAATGCTACATAGACGGAGATGTTCCAAGTGCTTTCTGATCATGTTCTTTCACTTTTCTAAATAAATCATTGTATTTGTAAAGATCTTGTCCTTCCAAATTGCTCAAAGCATTTAAGACATTAAGCAAGCCTCAAGACAGTTGTAGGTGAAACTCTGCTTTCAGACGGAGAAACAGGTTTAGAGAAATAAAATTTCTAGTACAAGTTTACTCAGAAAGCTCCACAGTAGAAGAAGGTCTAGAACTCATCATTCCTAGGCTGAAATCCACCCATACTGCTGTGAGATCAATGTCACCCAACATGTCCCCCAGCAAAAATCTCCAATACCAATTTCTTATTTTTATGCCCAAGGTTTCTCCTTATCTCCTCCTTCTGCAAACTCTTGTGCCCATAACACTTTTATAATCTCTCCTGAGATAGGAAATTGAAGATTCCCCTGGGTTTTGCTTCAGAATAAACCCTTCAACCTTTATTTTATTCTCCCATCATACAATTTCTACTCACCCTAGGCCTGACTCACTTGTATTCAGAGGAAGAGGCAGGATACCTGCCCCACTTTCTCTTTCTCAGGAGTACAGGTAATCCAACTGGCATTAGCACGAAAATAATTGCTCTATGATATTTGTACAGTGCTTCATAGTTCATAAAAAGGTTTCATTTAACCTTTCAGTTAATCTTCACTACAGTCCTAAGAGTATTGTGTCCAAAGACAATAAAAAAATAAGTCAGCCTCAAAGACAATTTGCAGGTTTGACTGAGTAGAGAATTCTTCAAGTGTTACTGAGGAACCTTGAGCCACTACTTGAAAACCAGAAACACTAGAACAAATGTAAGGTAATCTAATCTATTTGGATGTAGGAACCTGAGATTTGGTTGACATTGAAATGTTATGCTACATTGTGAGGATAATTCTCTCAAGTTTTGGGGTCAGAGTTATCACCCATTTTAGAAAAGAATGTATGTTCTGTATATGCATGAAATGTTTAAAAACGTTAATTAGGTGAAAGTGGTCAAAAGTGTTCTTCAAGTCACTTATGTCTTTACTAATTTTTTGCCTAGTTTTATTGATTGCTGAGAAAGGGTGTTAAACTCTATAACCATGACTGTGGACTTGTCTATTTCTCCCTTTAATTCTGTACATTTTTGCTTTGTATTTTTCAAAGTTCTGTTACGAAGTGCATGCTCATTTATTATTTTATGACTTTCTAATGAATAGAGTCCCTTATCATTATGAAATGTCCCTTTTTGTTTCTGGAAATATGCTGTCTTGAAGTCCATTTTATCTGATATTAACAGAGCATTCCACCCTTCTTATGCTTATTGCTTGCATGGTTTATGTTTTCTACCCAGTTACTTTCAACCTGTGTCATCTACTCAAGATCAAACACATCTAAATTCTTGTTTATGTAAGAACTTTTGTGAATTTTATTAGTTTGAGTAAGATACTGAGACTATGATCATCTCTGGATTAATCAATAAGAGGAAATCTCTGAACTTAGCTAAAAGGTTAAAATCAGGTGCAGGTGGCCCCATGGACAGAAGTGGCTGGCTCCCTGACACACATATTCAAAACTCATCATCTGAACTCTCCATGTCTTTTACTCTCTCCTCCCAACCAGACTTCCCCCAAGTCTTCTCATACTTCCGATTGCCATCTTTCCCTCTTTCTCCCTAGAAAGTAAATTCTCATCAATAACTCGGTCAATTTGTCCATGATCATTCAGGTTTTCTTAACTTGGACATCCCTGCCTCTCATCTCTTCAACCAAAAGACAGCTTGTCTCATTGACCATCTTCTTCTCCTGAGACTCTCTCCTCAATGCTTCATCAGTTTCCTTTTTAACCCATTGGTTTGGTAACCTTTCTTGTGTGCCCCTTGAAATAGTTCACATTTTTTATGCTCCTTTATCACTTTTCACATCCCTCCATAAAACTTTCTTCTTTTTTCCATCTCAGTTTTTTCCTCCTTTCCAGCCACATCAACTAAACTAGTTGTCTCCCTGTTTATTCAGTGTTTTGTTTAGCCTAAATCAGACAGTCAATGCCCTGAGTCTGAGGTTTCATTCTCAGAATTCTGTGCTTTGCAAAATGCCATCTGCACTTACCACACTCCACAAATAATAAATAATCAGACCAAAGAATCAGAAAACTGCTGCCAGATCACTGATTAGCATAAGTACTCAATACATAGAAAGAGCTGCTGCTGCTGCCACAGAAACTTTTCCTCCAAGACAAAGAGAGCAGTGAACAAGAATCTTGGAAGAGATACTTGGTCACAATTCAATTTGGATGAGCTAGACAACAAACTGACTGTGGAGGGGAAGGCTCCCAGGGCTCCTTCTCGCCCTCTAGGTCTTAAGGAACTGTGGCCTGAGAGCTCTCTCTAGGTCTTATTATTCTTCTGTACCCAACCCCTGGCACAGTGCCTGTCATGAAGGAGCCACAGAATAAACATATTCTTGAACTGTTGACTTGAACCTAAAGAATTAGGGGGAGATTTAGCTCATTCCAATGCCTAGCTATAGAGTTATTCTTTCCTATAGAGCTTCACTCCTAATTTGTAGACATCCAGTTGCTACAGGGACTGGATTACTACATTAAACCATGTTTTATATTCATAATTTGATGTTCAGAACATAGAAAGTTATGTACAATTGGCTCTGGTTTAGAAGGCACAGCTCACACAAAGAACATTTTTATTTGCTATGTGCAAATATAGTAAATGAAAAATATATAAAGTGTATGTATAAATGAATATATCTATCTTTGTAATTTCAAAATAGTTCAATGAGAATATTTGATCCTTAAAGGGATACATCCTCAGCTATATAGAAAACTCACATTATAGAAGACTTGTAAGGAAGGTCCCAGTAGGTGGGGTCTGATATTTCAGTTTATTATCATTATATATCCTAGCTGTATATCAAGGCATATACCTTTCTAGTTTGCTTTAGAAACATATGTACTACATCTTCTCATATGAGGTACAGAGTTGGGATGCTCTAACTACTAAGTTGAAGAGTTCAGGTGCTCTGAGCACTGATAACCTCAACACTCACATCCAACAAGGTTGAGAATGAACATTTATCCATTCATTCAGTGCACATTTCCTGAGCTCCTTCAATGAATCAACTCCTTCAAAAGTATGATGAAGTGCCAGCCCTTTAGGAAGACTGTGGCAAGGCCTTCAAGTCCTGCAAAAGTTGGAAGGTTCTTATGATGTAGCTTTACTTTGGGGTGGGAAGTGAAGTTGAGTCTGATAAAGATATGACAGTGACGCTCCAGATACCTTGCCTGTATATAGAAGACTCTTACATCTGGGACAAACCTGCCACTGACTGGGATAATGGACAAAAGCTTAAAGGAAAAGACAAGGCAGAAGCAAAAGAGAAGACTGAGAAAACAGAGATTAGGGGAGAGGAGGCAGAGACTGAGTAGGGTATACTCATGGAGATAGGGTTGGTCCAATACTAGGTCTTTGCTAGGGGATCCAGTGTTTTTACAGAATTCTGCTCCTTTTCTTGGCCTGAGTGGTGTCTTGCAGCAGCAGGCAATGATTAGCTAGAATGGAATGATTTAGATGGAAAGACAATGGCTCCTTAGGACAGATTCAAGCCCCCGGAGAGCAGAGAGATATGCCTCTTGTTAAGAAGGGAAGTCTACATGGAAAACCCGATCGACTCCACCAGAAGCCTTCTAGAACTGATCAATGAATTCAGTAATGTTGCAGGGTACAAAGTCAATGGACAGAAATCAGTTGCATTCTTATACACCAAAAATGAAGCAACAAAAAGAGAAATCAAGAAACAGATCCCATTCACAAT
>NC_043704.1:59427654-59504305 GCF_006229205.1 Suricata suricatta | reverse complement strand
CACTTAACACCTGCCATGCCCGAGTCCCAGGGACCTAGTTAGATGGCAACCAGAGCAGATCTGGGCTCTGGATGTTACAGCTCCCTTTACAAATATATTTATTTCTTATAGTCTTGATAAACAAATCATCTTCTGGATTCTCTTGTGGTAGAGAGTCAGAGGGTGCAGGTCTTACAAGATAAACCCACTCCAGCATTCAGATGTCAGTAAGCCTTTGGATACCTTCCTCTGTGACAGACTATCTCAAACTTTTTGGTCTCAGACTACTTGGCATTCTTAGAAATTATTGAGAACTCCAAAGAATTTTTGTTTATTTGGGTTACATCTATTCTTGCTTACTATATTAGAAATGAAAACCAAGATGTTTAAAAAATATTCCTTTGCTATTATACCAGAACTTGACAAGTGGTACTTTCTTTAAGGTAAAATATAGAATAAAATTTAAATGACATATATAAATTTTTAATCTGTAAAACCACTGGTCCATTTTGAACTTTGAATGATGTAGAATGATAACGAACTTAAAAGATATTCTAATGCCATGCATTGGTCATTAACAAAACATTGGTTCACTGAGTTATGCAGACCTTTCAAATGTTGACATATTTTATTATACAGTGTTGAAAATCACACTTGTTAATATCAGAAATTAAAAGCTATTGAGCATATTGTGGCAGATACAAGTTTTCCATAGCTCTAATTTTCACTAGAAAGTTTACATTTTTATCATCAACAAATGCTGCCAGTTTTCTTCTTTTCAGTAACATGATAATGTCAAGAATATTCTATAGTGTGCCAGTCTTTTTTTTAAAGTAAAATACGGTATTCCATGAAAAAAAAACCAAAACTGGCTAGTTCAGCTCCCAACTCAGTCATACAAATGCTTTGTCTCAAGACAACTATCATATTTCGGCATGCAGCAGAAGTGTTTTATAACTACTTCCCATTTCACTACACAGAATGTTAAGAAGATGTACAAAGACTAAAACCTAGTACAATTAATATTATTACTGCTTCATCAAGGATATCTTTAGTGCAATTAATACATTCCTTTTTATTGTGAGTCTGTGGCAGTAAAGACTCTAATGATGACTGGTATAGTTTGGTTGTCCTGCTGGATTCTTGCTGACACACTAGCAGCTTTACCCATATTTGCTGTTTCACCATCAGTGGAACTATCAACATAGTGAGAAATGGAAATAACATCCTAGTATTATTATGAAAATAGTTTTGGTCTTACAGACTGTGAAAGGGTGTTGGAACTCAGTGGACTACACTGTAAGAACTACTGCCTCACGGTGTATCAAGGAAGTTCTGGCATTTAATTGGGACAGGCCACCTTTGCATCCAGAATTCAATACCAACCCATGTTGGAGCCCCTCCCAGCTGCTTTGG
This sequence comes from Suricata suricatta, assembly GCF_006229205.1. NCBI lineage: Eukaryota > Metazoa > Chordata > Mammalia > Carnivora > Herpestidae > Suricata > Suricata suricatta. Next base: position 59,502,910 of record NC_043704.1, on the reverse strand, counting down.
CTGCTAGAGCTAATATTTTGAATCCAGACTCTCTGGTTAGTGCACCCAATATCAACAAATTAGGCCACGACCAATATTATACTTCTTCCAACCTGACCCATCACCTTTAGGATCTATGTAGGATTCCCATACATTTCCCCAGGGTGCTGCCAGTGAAAGTGGACAAGATTGTGCAATTTCTGTGTATGTATATTGCACCTTCTCAGGAATCATCAGTTCTATACATTACCCTTTGGGCCTATCAGGAGTTGAGTCTGGCTTTAGGTCTAGAAGCAATGAGAATGCATGAGGGAAGGTCTAGAAAAATATTATCCATCTCCTGCAAGGCCACTACCTCAGGACTGGCCATTTTACGTTCTTCAAGTGAGGGGAGACTAACCCCATAGACAGGAGAGGAAGAAATGCTCCTTTCCATAAAGAAGGCTCAGCAGAATTTAGGGGATTAAGATCAGTATTTTCCCATTTGTCCTCATTAAAATGTGAGCTAGGAGTTTGAAGCCCTGAACTCATCATTTTCTTTCTCTCAAGTTCTCCCTCATACTAAGAAGCATCTAACTAGCTCCTTTATACTCCTTCTCTTTATTAAAATGTTTTATGACAATATCTGCATTGTCATGAAAAGCCTTGACTTCTGTTTACAGTTGATTATGTGTTTGCAGGTAATAGGTAATAATGGACGTTTTGTATCAGCATGACATAGACTACTAGTGTCCCATTTACCACTGGCAGTAGGGTAATTAATAACTATAAACCTAATCTGATCAAAGTAACAATTCCAGAAAACCCCAAACTAATTCAGAGAACCTAACCTTAAGGCTCTGTTTCTGTAAAATCACTTCCAGTACTAATTTCTGTTATCAGTAAGGATTTGGAGAGAAGCAAAGCCATGAGTGACATAGAGTAGGGGTATTTAACAGGGATTAGGCATTGCACGGTAATGGTTATGCAGTCTACTTAAGGCTGATGCATTCATCTGTATCTCATTTGGTATCCAAAGTCACCAGGGCCAATAGTCAGGAAAGAAAATTAGACATAAATTGGAGAGAGCAGATATTCATTAAGTGCTTACTAATATGCACCCTCTGCTCTTCTGGACCCCACAGTGGTATCCTTTGTTCATCTCATTGCTACTGACCTTGCTGGCACTCATGGCTAATATCAGTGGCCGGTGTAATACTTACTCAGGTCCCTTTTGGCTCAACTGGATAGTAATCATCACTGGCAGCCTTACCTTATATGCAGACCCCTCTGGAATTGAGCTAAGACTTATATTTGGCCTTGGTCCAGGTGGTCTCCTCTGCTGAATATAACCCCATGCCAGGTTGGCAGGCCCGCTTTGGCAAGTTCTACAGAGAGACACTTGGCCTAATTTGAGTTCTGCATGCTCTGGGTAACTGAAGGTGGCCTGGACAAGCTAAATTTATATGCTTTTCTCTGATCCGCTGCACTATACCCCGGGGTTTGCAATAAAGGAACACATCCCATGTTGATCAATAGCAGCAAAGGAAGTAATCTTCCTGAGCCCCAAGTGATGAGTCAGAATAAGAATTCTTCTCCTCATAACTCACTTGATTTAATTGGGTGCTTCTAAAACACCCCTGCCATTTCAGCTCATGGTCTGTGTACATTCGTGTATGAATGGGGATGGGAGGAGACAGAGACAGAATGAGTTCTATCAATTCAATAGTGTGTTGGTCATCTGGATCTGTGAGGGGAAAAAACCCTGGTTTGTAGTGTTTGGCTGGTTTCTGTGGTATAAATAGTCCCACCATGGCTGATTTCAAGCTACCAATGATTTAGCAACCTGCTTAGAAATTTTTTTGAATAGTTGAAAAGAGATCTTGCTAGCCAGTATAAATTGACTCTGGCATTCAGCTGCCTGGAACCTTCCTTTATCTGCCATTGCTTCCTTTTTATTTATCTATTGTCTTTTCTTACAACTCCACAGACAGGAAAAGTGGGCTTTGTTTTCTTTCCATTATCCTTCTATTATGGAGTGGTAAGCCTCTTGGCTAGTAGAATCATATAATTTATCATTCGAGTCAGGGCTTTTTTGAGTGAAAGGGGGCACTCAATTATTCATGAGAATAACAGGAATAAACTAAGACTGTCTCAGAAAACTGGTATATATGGTCTCCTCACTCATGACTTAGTTCTCATAATTAGAAATTGTACCTTTCAGGGGTGCCTGGGTGGCTCAGTTGGTTAAACATCTGACTTCGGCTCAGGTCATGATCTCACAGTCTGTGGGCTCAAGCCCCACATCGGGCTCTGTGCTAACAGTCAGAGCCTGGAGCCTGCTTTGGATTCTGTGTCTCCCTCTCTCTCTGCCCCTCCCTCACTCATTCTCTTGTCTCTCTCAAAATAAAATAAAGACATAAAAATTTTTTAAATTGTATCTTTCATGAAATATGGGGATCCTCTATGATCTGAGTTCTCTATGCTTCCTTCCCAAAGAAACTTAAGAAATCTTTTACATCCAAAGCCTGGTTTTTAACCCTGTTGTCTTGTTAAATAGGCCCTCAATGTGGAGGACTACAAGGTAACATCCATCATTTTAATATTTTCACCTTTTTCCTCTGTCAATAAATAAATAAATCTCCTTGCAGATCATTGGAAGGGAATTCCTTTGAAATCAGACTGGGATACAAATTTAGAATCTGCCATCATATAGTTTATGATCTTCAGTAAGTTTTTCAATTACTCACAGAATCAGTTTTGTAGACAGTTTTGGGAGATGGTAGAACTGGAGTTTAAAGATTACCACTTCTTCCTGGTTCCTCTGAGGCTATCCTGATTTTAAAACTAAAATTCTGTAACCCAGGAACCCTCCCAGTCCTGGGCAGACTGGGATGGCCGGTCACCCTGCCACCCAGAACAATTGTTATGAAGCTTACATATCGTGTAATAGTGCATCTGATCTAGATGGAGCTGTTATCCTCAGGGGAGGGCGAGTGACTGGTCAGAGGTCAACTACTTAGCAAATGTTTTCAGTTTGCTTTACTCTGTGTCTCTACAGTTCTATTTTATTGCCAACTATGGGGGGGGAGGGGTTATCATCCATTTGGTGGACATGTCTATGGATGATGGGTTTGTCTTTTAAGTCATCTCAGTATTACAAGTAATTATTAGGTACAAAATAAGAATTTCGAAGACTGCTCTGATATAATTCTTTCCCAGACTCGCCTCTAAATCACTCTTTAAAGAAAACCTCTTGCCAAGGAAAGTCTATGTTGCCAATGGTGGACTTTATTCTCTTATTACTTCTTTTGGAATGATCACTACAATCAGAGAGGCAGAGGATCAATCAAGCTATACATTCCACTCACCCCTCTGGGGACCAGCATGGAACTGTTCTCTCACAAAGACTTTATTTAGACTGGCTTAATAAGAGCCTTTCTTTTAAAAATACAACATTAGTTTAATACTGATGACAGGGGCTGGACGGCAAGTGCAGAACCAAGTCTTCTATTCCCTGAGAAGGTTCAGCTGGTGTAGCTACAGCACACGTTTCTCTCCCCAAGTCTGAGTGCTGCAACCCTCTTCTCAGGTAGGAAGTAGCTCTAGAGGGGCCTGTTTGGTCTCAGGGATTCATTCCAACTGTGACACCTTAGTCTCAACTGCCCCATTATGCTAAGCAGAATAAATGACTCTTGCAGATGCAAGGCTTGGGGTGACATCAACCTCTTTCCATCTGGAAAGAATTGAAATCATCAGCTTATTTTCGGTAGTTCCCTAGGGAGTAAAGGTTGTGATTTAAGGAATTATGACTTGGAATTCAATTTGGGACCAACGATGCTTTTTTCTACGTACAAAAGATGGTACATGCACAGCATCTCCATTATCATCTCTTCAAGCACATATCCCTTTTCTAAGTTAGCAGGACCTTCATAGTTGGTGTTAATAAACCCAATTCTTTTTTTTTAATGCTTTTTAAATTTATTTGTGAGAGACAGAGAGAGACAGTGCGAGCAGGGGAGGGTCAGAGAGAGAGAGAGAGACACAGAATCCGAAACAGGCTCCAGGCTCTGAGCTAGCTGTCAGCACAGAGCCCGATGCGGCGCTCGAACCCACGAACCGTGAGATCTGACCTGAGCTGAAGCCGGACGCTTACCAACTGAGCCACCCAGGCGCCCCAATTCTTCTTGAAATAATACATATTCCATGCACTGGCTGGGAGGGAAAAATTAGCAAGGTTCTGTTCTTCCTTTAATTCCAGTCTGACTCCCTTTCCTGTGAGGAAGTCATACTGGAGGCAGCAGTAGGAAGAGTAAGAACTAGGAGACATCAAAGTACTTTTCACAGAGTAGGGATAATAAGGGTTGCTGGCTCTGCCTGTGGCATCAACTAGTTGTATGACTTATGAGTCATTCCACCACTTTGGCTCTATTTCCACAGCTTTACATGAGGGGTTGGGTTACGTCATCCTCAAGCCCCTCTCATCTCTAAAACCCAATGAATTGTATGCTTCAGCAGCTTTTCTAATTTCTCCTTCTTTTATTAGTTTTCTGTTCCTCTCTGCCTCTCCACAGAAACTGAGTAGGCTAATGAGATGGCCCTTGTCAAGGATGAGGAGGGGGTGGTGGTGAAGATCGGCTAGGAAAAAAGAAAAGGATGTTTCTTTTATACCTCATACTCAAGTCCTGCTTTCAACAGAAATCTCCCCAAGGAACCAGATGGCCCTGCCCTCCTCTGGAGACTGGCTTCGTAGAAGCTATCTTGTTCTCTCTCATGTCAGTCCTCATGTTCCTTCTAATTCTAAAATCTCCAACTTTGGGGAGTGTCTCTGTATGGTTACTGCCAGTGTGTGCTGGTCAACTGGCTCTCTGAAAACAAAGTCCAAATTTGTAGTATCTGTCCATTTTCATTGTGTAAATATTACTTTTGTGGCTGGTCAAGCTAACAATGGTTTAACAAATTGCTTGAAAATTTCCTGGATATTTAACACTGTTCTCATGAACGTAAATGAGCCAATTCTAGCCACACCACTTGGCCGGGTGTAGACTGTAAAGAGAAACCAGACCTTCTATGTTTTTCATTAGTCTATGGTGTCAACACAATGCAGTGCACATAGTAGGAACACAAGTGAAGTAATTCATTGCCAGAGCCTCTTCATGCCTTGATCACTACAATCATCCTTACCTTCTGCTGTAGACTGAAGGTGTATATGCTCCCTAAATTCATATGTTGAAACCTAATCCCCAGTGTGATGGTATTAGGAGGTAGCGACTTTGGGATGTGGTTAGGTTACAAGGGTAGAGCCCTCATGAATAGGGATTAGTGCCCTTTAAAAGAGACCCCAGAGAGCTTTCTCATCCCTTTTCACCATATAAGGACACAGTGAAAAGATGGCTGTCTATGAACCAGGAAAGAGACCCTAAGTAGACACTAAATCAACTGGTGCCTTGATCTTGGACTTACCAGCCTCCAGAATTTTAAAAAATGAATTCCTGTTGTTTATTAGCCATCCAGTCTATGGTGTTCTGTTATAGCAGCCCAAACAGACTAAGACACCTTCATAATCTTCTTTATGGAATGTAATTATAATAATTTCTAAGCTAGTCTTGGCCCCAGACCCTACTTCATTTTATTTATTGTGGTTATCTTTTCAGTTACAAATTAGTCTGGTTTGCTTTTATTTCTTTCTTTCCTCTTCTGGTACTTTGATATTTAATGCACACATACACACTCATGAAAACAAAATCACCTTTAAGCTTTCCTGTTAATATCTTGGAAAAAGAAGGGGCTCCTAGAGCTACATGTCAAACCATGTTAACTCCGTGTCATACTGGAGTTTTCTTGGGGTGCATGGCAGCCTGTGAGTTACTTAAGGATTCCTTATTGAAATGCCATCCATGGCAATCTCTGAAAACAGACCATCAGGTCAGAGGAAAATTTTAGAGACTAACGTATTATTAGCAAATCAGATACTGACTATACAAAAGCTTTAATAAATTAAAGACCTGCCTCTGTTAGGCTCTTTCTCCTTTCAGTTCTTCCCTTGTTTAACTTTTGCCCTAACTTTGTTGTGTAAGCTTACTTTGGAGGACTGTGCCAGTTGTGGCTCCAGGACAAAGTGTTCCTTTTTCAGGCAGTGATGTTTCATCTGGAGCCAGCCTTGACTTTTCTTTCAGCCATAATGTAAGCATGAAAATACGAAAATGAACAGTACAAATAAGGTTTTATGGCTTTCTCCAACAATGTAGGAAGCCAGGAAAGGCAATAACAGAATTCAATCCTTTATCCTCCTTTCCTATTAATTTGATTTCAATTTCTCTTCCAGAATAAACAGTCAACAAATTTCTTCATTAGTGTGGAGCTGGAGGAAGTGCAGTAATTTTCGCTCAGGCATGTCAATACTGTTCTTCTCTGGTAGTTCTGCTTTGTGGAGTTTAGTGTTGGGTTTATGATTTCTACCAGGCTATATGGCAAAGACTAAATAAAGAAGGTGATGAGGTTGCTGGGGAGGGGTCCAAGGTTGGATCAGCCAAGAGCAGATATCATAGGTCAAGGGTGAAGGGTGTTGGCAGAGATGTGTTCAAGACCAAACTGTGCGTGCACTGGCTATACTCATGCCCAGGAGTGCAATCCATTCTCCAAAGTGGAAAAATACAAGAAAAGTACCAGAAATAGAGTGAAGCCTTCAACAAATTCAAAGCAGTCATGTTCTCCACAGAATTCAGGATTCAAATTAGATTAGAGAGCAGTGACACATATGCACATTTCAGAAGAGGATCATGAGATAATTTTGAGAAGGCATATTCAAGGGCCAGACTGTAGCAAAATTATATGATTTGTCTTGGCATCCCCTACTTCTTCTGTCCTATCATTTTATCTTGCTTCTAAAGTCTTAAGACTTCCCACCCTTTCTGGGGTCTTTCCAATTCCCACCCATTCAGTGAGACAGTGATTTCTTGCTAACAATGGACGCTTTCAGGACAATGCCATATTGGGGGTGGGGGGCTGATAATTTGGGACTCAGGTTTAGATGTAAATATCATCTTCCTATTCCAATGATGTGTATATCTGCATGCAAACTTAGAATAGTTTAGAAAGCCTTTCAAAATATCAATCCATTCCATTCTCTTCTCATTTTGATCCAAAGAAGAAGGGCAGTAAGGGATGGTGGTATTATGATGATGATATGTTGGTGGGAAGCAGCCTGATGGTTGAGGAACAAAGTGGGTAAGATGGAGAGGTGACAGATGGAGAAGGCAGCTGGAATCCTGGGGATTGATTACCTTTAGCAAGTAACTTGATTGACTGAGTAAATACGTTGGATTGAAGTTGGAAGTATTGGTATGAATTCATGAATTTGTAAATATATATATAAATAGATATAAAAATAGTTTGGACATACCATGTCCCCAGGTCTCAGGTTTTATGTACTTTCTCCACTAAAAGGAGCCAGAACTCCTTAGAGGAATGACAGATTGTAAGGCTAGGGCAAGGAAAGAATAAGATGAGTCTCAATCTGTTGTTATAACAGAAAGTAAAGAAATGCTCTAAGAATGATGGGGACATACCATTAATAGGACATATAGGTCAGCTTGAAGAGCTCTCACTGGCCAAATCTAGGACAATAAAAGCATCCAGACAAATAAAAGCATTGGATTGAAATTCGATGAATAAAGTAAGAATCCATAAGTTCATGGTGATATAAATAAATGGATAAATAAACAAATGAAGGAAAAGAAGTAGCTCTTCCTCACAGTACTGTGCCAACTAGTAAAAGTGCAAGTTTGCTGGACAGCATATTGGTGTAATATGGGACTATCTCTCAACAAAATACTAATCGAATACAAAGAAAAGTGGTGATTTTGTAGTGGAGAACTTGGCAGATGTAAATTTGGCCAGATAATCAAGGTTAACATCAGTAGTCGTGGGACAGACTACGGTATAGCCTCCTAATATATGCATTGAGAAGAGCACAATATCTTTTCTCCAATTTTTCTGCCAAGAATGCACGGCTTGAATATAAGGAAACATCTGACTGATCTAAGTTGAGGGCCATCGTAGTGAATAAGAAGTCTATCTCTCTAAGACTATCAAGGACACAGAGTCTGTTCCAGACTGAAGAACAATGAGCCAATGGGTGTTCCTGGAGGGGAATGAGAAAAAAGAGACATTCAGACAGTTGGAGAAATTTGAATGGGGTCAGTGGATTGGAAGTTGGTGTTGTGTTAATGTTGATTTTCAGATTGGGACAGTGGTCTGATAGTTCCAAAAAGTGTTCTTGTTTTGTGGAAGTGGACATGGAATCTTTAGGAGTCATAAGTCATAATGTTGGAAAAAAGACAGGCTCATTCTCCTCCTCTGTGTACACACACACACACATAAATAGATAAGCAAATAAAAATGCTTGTATCTCTCTATTAATAAATTTATAAATATACTTTACATATATATGTGTGTGTGCATGTGTGTGTTAGAGTTACATGAGTGTGTGTGTGTGTGTGTGTGTGTGTGTGTTAGAGTTACTAAAATTAGCAGAAATACATAGAGCCCTAGGAGAATAATGGAGAAATGAAATGGTAACCTCTAATATTTTCCCTACCTTTACTTGTCATCATTTGGATCAAATGCACACAAGATATCATGGACCCACTTGACCTCCTCAGAGTTCATGAAACACCCCTTGGTAGTCATCGTGTTAGAATAATAATCTATGACACTACACTAGTCATTAATTTATGCCAGTATTTAAAAAAAATTTAAGTTTATTTTTAAAGAAACAGAGAGAGCATGAGTGGGGGAGGGGCAGGAAGAGAGGGAGAGAGAGAATCCCAAGCATGCTTTGCACTGCCAGCACAGAGCCCAATGTGGGGCTTGAACACACGAAGCTGTGAGGTCATGACCTGAGCCAAAATCAATCGTTGGATGCTTAATCCACTGAGCCACCCAGGCGCTTCTATGCCAATATATTAATAATCCTTCAAAGCCACAAGAAGCATTCATTCACACAGCAAGTAGTTAAGGAGCACTTACTATGTGCCAGGCCCTGTTCAGTTGCTTGGACTCATCGTGAACAAGAAGTAAGGATCCCCCACCTTTGTGGCACTCCTACATTACGTGATGATCCATGCGTGTTGTCTATGACCCAAGGACAGTGGTCTTCTGGTGGGTACCACCTCACCAAGATGTGATCATATAATAGCAGTGTTAGAACATTCTGTGTTCATTCTGACTAAAAAGGGAAACTGTTCAGACTGTGCCTACCGACAAAACCTTTCTGCAACATCCGGAAACCAAGAGAAGCTCTTTTAATTTTTATTATTTTTAATGTTTTTAAATTTATTTTTGAAGGAGAGAGAGAGACAGAGTGTGACTGGGGGAGGAACAGAGAGAGAGAGAGGGAGACAAAGAATCCAAAGCAGACTCCAGGCTCTGAGTGGTCAGCACAGAGCCTGACGCAGGGCTCAAACTCACTAACCGTGAGATCATGACCTGAGCTGAAGTCGGATACTTAACTGATCAAGTCACCCAGGTGCCCCAAGAGAAGCTCTTTTAGAACATAACCCAGTTTCCTTGGTGATCTGCGTGCACCATAGCTCTTCTCCCCTGGGCTGGGAACACACATGTAATCTTCAATACAGTCAAATGCTTCTCAGCACCGGCTCTCTCATGTGTCTGAGGGAAATACATGTTTTCTGGAAAGCAGAGTGCTACATCTTCATTATTGTAAATTCCAAATGTGTGGGCATGGAAGAAGTGAATACAAACCTTCTGTTTTAACCTAAGTGCAGCTTTGACAGGCTCTGCTGACTGAGGTTAATGTATTACCAACTTAGGAGAAGCAAAATGTCTATGCCTTAGACCCCAGAGGGAGACTGGCAATGCCAAAATGCTTTCTCTTCTCTGGGTCAGCTTTGGTAGGAGCTCCAGCCTTGACTTTGAGCTTGGCTTCCCCTTGGCTGCCCTGGTAATGACCGCAGCCTGACCTGACTGAGCTACCCTCCCTCTGCTAAGAAAAGCATGTCAGGGAGGCTGGGGTAGGGCAGAGGGGTGTTAGGTGAGAGACTCCGCTAAAGGTTTCTTTTACCACAGTGTAGACATTGTGGTTTTGTCAAAATCACATTTAGGTTTATGTGCATTTGGTTTTCTGAAATACCTAGGGCCATTTGCCCAGTAGTGAAATGAGTTGACCCAGCTCAGCCACAAATGACATTTTGGCTAGAGATAAGCTCCTGTAGGGAAGGGGGAAACTCGCTTCTCTAATGTTAAAGGTTCTCCAGGGGAGACAGTGTGGTGAGGGAGAAAGAACATGGGGTCATGGGTTCTGCTGCTGCTCTGCCACCAATCAGCCGTGTGACTGAAGGCAAGCCATTTGGCCTCTCTGTGCCTCAGTTTTTTCATCTTTAAAATGCATGGGGGTAGGGATTCAAAAGTGCTGATGCACAGGAGCACATGAACCCCAATGTTCATAGCAGCGCTTTCAACGATAGCCAAATCATGGAAAGAGCCTAAATGTCCATCACCTGATGAATGGATCAAGAAGATGTGGTTTATCCATACAGTGGAATACTACATGGCAATGAGATAAAATGAAATCTGGCCATTCGTAGCAACGTGGATGGACCTCGAGGGTGTCATGCTAAGTTAGGCAGAGAAGGACAGATACCATATGTTTTCACTCATATGTGTAACAGGAGAAACTTAACAGAGGACCATGGGGGAGTGAAAGGGGGAAAAAATAGTTGGGGAGAGGGAAGGAGGCAAACCATGAGAGACTTTTAAATACTGAGAACAAACTGAGGGTTGATGGGGGAGGGGGAGAGGAGAAGGGGGATGATGGGCCTGGAGAAGGGCACTTGGTGATATATTAAAACTAACTTAACAATAAACTATAAAAGAAAAAAGTAAAATCTAAAAAAATATCAGGAAATATAAAAAATTAAAATTAAAAATAAAATAAACAAAAATAAAATAAAATAAGCAAAAATAAAATAAAGTAAAGTAAAATAAAATAAAATAAAATAAAATAAAATAAAATAAAATACAATGCATGGGGGTGGAACTCATGACCTCTCAAAGCCCTTCCAGCCCAAACACTCTATGATTCTGTGCAGGGCTGTCTATGTCACTTGCAGGGTCCTGAACAAAAATAAAAATGCAGGGCCCCTTGTTAAAAGAAATTATTAAGAGTTTCACAAAAGCCACAGCACAACATTAAGGGAAGCATAGGGCCGTCTGAGCATGAGGCCCTGCACACCTTGCTGAGCGGTGTGTCTATGAACCTGGATTCTCTGCACGTGCCCATCGCTATCTTTTACTGATTACATTTGATGGACCATCTGCTTATTACAGTGGAAAGAATATGGGCTTTGCAGTCAGAAGGACTTGGCCTTCCATGTCCTGTGTGCTAGTGTGAGATCTTTGGTTATTACCTTGTGAGAGAAACAGAGCGCCCCCGCCTAGCTCCATTGTGAGGGATCAAGAGAGACACACAGAGCAAGTGGTAGAAGTTCAGGAAGTAGCACAACCAGTGCACTGCATATTCACATTGAACGGAATTCCATCCGAAAGATAGTTTCATGGAGCTACTCCTTTTTAAAGCAAGGTTATGTGCTGCTAGAAAGATAATCAGATTCAGAACAGACTTTTTTGACAAGAAAAAAAGTCACAAGTGGTTTTTTACAGTAAGTGCATCTGTAGTGCTCTGCTTTTGGGACCACACACTCTACGATTTAGGAAGTCATACCATTCCCGATTGTAAATTATCTCCTGGGCCCGTTACTTTTTCCACTCAGTTCACTATCCTCCCACTCTTTCCCCTGCTATTCACGACTGCATATGGCTTTTGAGTTTCACATTTATTTCATGGCTATTATTCCTGTTTACTTCACGTGTGTCCACACATGCAGGTTTCCACTGTTCTTGTGTAGTCAGAGACAAGCAGTCTCTCCCCAGGTCTCTCTCTGCTCTGCTTAATACACCAAGCACAGGTCAGCTTCCACCAGGGAGGGATTCATTCATTCATTCATATATTCATTCATCCATTCCTTCCTTCACTCTTCATTTTTTGAGCACTTAATACGTGCTGACTTTGGTGTGAGGCACTGAGATTATAGAAATGAATTATGACCTTTAAGAAGCTCCAGAACTAACTGGAGACACAAATGAGTAAACATAAAACCTGAGGTACAACAAGGCAAATACCTTCATAAGGATTGCAGGGGTGGGGTGGGGAAGGCAAGGACTCCATGAGTTCAGTTTCCATCTGGGTGAGTCAGAGAAGGGGCCATTCTGAGCTGGGTGTCGAAGTAGCGGTAGGGGTTTTCCAGGAAAAGATGTGTCCATCTGAAAGGAACCCTGCAATCTCCCTGCTGCTCTGCCATCCTTTAAGCCATCTTGTCACTTCCCTGAAATGTCTGTCTGAGGATTATCCCTGTGGAACCACAGGTCCACACACTGGGGAGGCCTTGGCGCATGCTCTACCATCTTGCTCTAGCAGAGGAGAATGTCTGGAGACGAGGTCCCTCCACTCTCCTCTTGACCTCAGTGATGTGGTGCTTCACTCCTCCCCCTTTCCTTCTTTCTCTCTCAGAGGAAGAGGTCCTTTCTCCTCCCAAAGGCAGCTGTTCCTAAGGGACTCCAAGCCAATTTTGACAGAGAGAAATGAGAATAGAACTTTCCAGGTGAAGAAAACAATCTCAACAACTGTGTAAAGATGGGAAAGTACCATGCATATTTAAAAAACAGTGAATAAACCAGATTTGCTGGAGCCATCCAGTCTAATGTAACCTACTTTGTGAGTATGAAAATCTACACATTCCTTTAGGAAATAGAGAGTAAATGGAATAACTTAGGACAATGGCTGATGCTTCAACAAAAAGATTTAGTGCACGCATATGGGTGCACACACAAGCACACACACACGAGACCATCCTGGGTAGTATAGATACACAGACCTTGCTCTTGAGGAAATCAGAGTCTCTCAGGGAGGAGGGAGTAACAACGTCATATAGTAAGTACTATTAAGCACTAGCAAAGATGTGTGCAGTGTCTCTGGCAGCCAGAGGAGGGAAAGGAAGTCAAGATGGCACGGGTTGTAAGGAAAACAATATACATATATGCCATTTGATTTAGGCCTTCAAGAATAAGTTTGTCAATGAAAAAGGGAAAAGTAGGGTGTTTCAGGTAAAAGGAATACGAAGACAGGTGTGTGTGAGTGTAAACATGGTGGGGGGCAGTGTGTGAAAACATGTTCATAGAAGGGCCAGTTGTCTAATGGGCCAGAGCTGTGGGTTCTCAATTGAGGTGAGGTAGTGATCCCTGGTGCTTCTCAATGGCAGTGATTTTATGCCCCAGGAAACATTTGGCAATGTCTTTGGACATTTTTCGATGATCATGACCTGGGGGTGGGGTGCTACTGGCATCTAGTAGGTAAAAGCCAGGGTTGATGCTAAATGTTCTATAATGCACAAGACAGCCCTTTATAACCAAGAATGATCCCATTCAAAATGTCAGCAGTGCTGTCTCAGAAACCCTGGGTAGAGGACAGCAGTCACAGAAAGTAGTGGCAAGAGATGAGGTGGAAAAGATAGATTAGTGTTAATTTTTCAGAGTTCTTAAATGCCATGTAATACAATGGAGGTTTCTAGAAAAGCAAGTTTATTTTTATTCACTTGGTTGGTTTTACTTTAGTTCAATGAAAAGTGATAATGTTTACAAGTGATAAGAGCATTTTACGTATAAAATTCTAAACGCTTTGAGATCATTTAAACAAAGATTTTCTTATGGAAAATTGTTCATTTGTGTCCCACCCTCCTCCCTCCCACCCCTACTAGCTAGATTCCTTTGCCCCGTGCCACTCTCTGCCCCTCCCTCCCCACCCCCACCTAAGGTGTCCAGGGTTATCTGCTGAGCCTTCCTGGTAAGCTGACCCAGTAAGTACAAGGGCTGAGCTCTGGGTAAGGACGGAGCTGGTCCCTTTGAGACCATGAGTGAAATGCTCACTTGTTTAGAATGACTGTTAGGTACGGGTTTTCAAAAATGATGGGCTCTGAACCAGGACTAATACTGGATGTTTGTGAACAGAAATCTGAGGATCACTTTTTCTAAGCCTTATTTATATTGGAAAACCTGAGTTCATATTATCCTCTCTTAGTTCAGTATTGCCCCCCACATTCTTGCATTATGAATCCCTGTCCCACCCCCAGAATTGGGTGTTAGATCCACTCATTAGGAAGTTGATAATTAGCTGGAAATTACTTAGGAAACACAGAACTGCCTAGGCCTAGTTTCAACTTTCTAAAAGAAGGTATCTTCCCAGAAAGTATTTCCCAAAGTATGGGAGATCAAGGTTACAGGGTAGACCCTTCATTCAGATCACAGGAGACTGATTAAGGCTGTGTACGAGTGATTCTCAAAACTTTGAGGCCAGAGGAAATTTTCAAATACTGGAATTTTTGATGACACACTAAAGGGGGTTAAATGGAACCTACTGTTAGCATCATACTATGACAGCACTCATACACTGAAGTTAAAAGGTTGCAACCTACGTGCCCGGAGGGGAAGAAAGATCACAATCGCACACTGTAAGTCAGACAATCCCCTTACTCCTCTGCTCCGAAAGTGTACGCTACAGAGTGGGACTGCCAAGTAAAATATAGGAATCACCAGTTAATTCTGAGTTTCAGATAAATAATGAATATGATTATAATATAAAGATGTCTCATGATAAGTTCACTTATCTAAAATTAAAATTTAGCTGAGCGCTGTGTATTTTCATTTGCGAAATCTGGCAATCCTACCCCAGAGAGAGAATGAGATGGGAATCTTCTATTTATTCAGTCAATATGGGGTGAGCAGCTTGCCTCTCTGAATATTATTGGTGTTACAGATGTACACCACATGGGCCCTTGACCCAAGACAACTACTTCACCTAGTGTGTCAACTCAAGAAATCATAGTCTGCTTTAATGCTGAAGGTGAAGAAAAGGCTGTCTGGTCTCTGATGTGGTGGAGTTCTTCAGTATTTTCTTCAACTGACAAATATTAATTGAGCATACATAAGAAAGTATGTTCTTATGATGCCCATATGCTTAGGGGGGGAAGAGTTCTAATACTAATTTTAATGCCCTTAATTTAAATCCTACAGTTGACCTGAATTAGACGTGAGTCCATGTACTGGCTTTATCACACTTCAGTTCCTTGCCACTATTTGAATACATCTGTTTATGGCCCTGGTTGCGTTTTTATATATACTTCTGGACAAAATCCTTGCTAAGTGACATCTATCACAGTAGATTTTATGAGAATAGACAGTTATATATATCCTGGCGTGAAACAGAAAGTTTTCAGGAGCATGACTATTCTGAGAACTTCTTGTTTCTTGAAGGTGTGCATGTATTTATGTGTGTTTGTGAGGATGTCTGGGTGCACAGATGGTGGGTCTCTTGACAATGCTGAGTGTACAAAGACTATCTCCTTTCTGAGTGAACCTTAGTTTTTAAAAAGCATTTTCTTGACTAGTTTAGTTGCAAAAGCAAACACTTGGAAGATTCCAGTAACAACTTCTTGGGCAGGAAAGATGGCCTCTGCTCAGAGCTTGGCTGAGTAGCAGACTCGGCTTGGCTCCATCCCCTGGCATAGTAGGAGGGTGTTATGTTCCACTAGAGGCCCTGCTACCTTCTCAGAAACCTGCCAAATCAGGCACAGACTTGCTAGCCGCCACAAGGGAGGGATCCTACTAATCCATGCCCAGCTCTCATGAGGTAACTGGCAAGAGAGGAGAAAGCAAAACAAGCAATCAAATCCCTAGACCCTTATAAATTTGCCTTGGAAATTTCACCCCAAGGTTGTCAAAAAGTAGAAATAACGATTCCAAGGACAGTTCTTGGGTCTTTAGTCTTTAATGTAGAAAAAAAATACATCTAACTATTTGATTATCAACGTGTTTTTTTTAAGTCTAGTCATTCCCAGGATCAAATGACTCTGGTCCTTGTAAATAAGCCTAGGTTATGCTACCCATGGCCAAAGCAAGGGGCCAAGCCTTGAAATCATGTGCATCTACTTTGCCTGTGAGATGTTTCCTTGATTATCTGAATCTCTCTGCCAGGGAGGGATAAATTGATTTGTCTCCATTCTGTCTGAGATTGTAGAGCCAGGATTCCCTTGGAGGAATGTAGATTAAATTCCCCTGCTTGGCTTTGAAGCCAGGAGAGATTTAGAGAGAGTAATCTGGGTACAGCCTTTTGCTGCCCTCTAATGGAAAACATGGGTATTGAACTAGCCATACAGCCTCAATTCCTGAGCAAACACTATTAAGGTTGTCCATGCCAACGTCCACCGGGACCAATTATACCTAAAGCTATTAAGTTACACTACAGTATGAATCTACATGTCACAATAGAAAGATATATTAAATAAATGGAGTTTGAAAGGTTTCTCTATAAAAGTCTGATTTCTCTATAATGGGAGCTTTAATACTATCCCCTTTACCTATTTGCTAGGAACTTGTTTCTCATTTATCTCTCTAAATTCTTTTTTTGTCTTAAACCATCATTTCATGTACCTTGAGATAGTTGTAATATTCTTGTAAGGAGTTACCTTTAAACATTTTTTTTAAAAATAAAAACCAGAATAGCAGCACTGTCAACAATAGTCAAAACATGGAAAGAGCCTAAATGTCCCTCACCTGATGAGTGGGTCAAGAAGATGTGGTATATATATGTACAATGGAGTACTACATGGCAATGAGAAAGAATGAAATATGGCCATTTGTAGCAAGGTGGATGGACCTCGAGGGTGTCATGCTAAGCGAAAAAAGTCAGGCAGAGAAGGACAGATACTGTATGTTTGCACTCATAGGTCTAACAGGAGAACAGGAGAAACCTAATGGAGGACCAGGGGGAGGGGAAGAGGGAAAGAGAGTTGGGGAGAGAAAGGGATGCAAAACTTGAGAGACTACTGAATACTGAAAACGAACTGAGGGTTGAAGGGGAAGGGGGAGGGGGGAAAGAGGGGGTGGTGAGGGAGGAGGGCACTTGTGGGGAAGAGCACTGGGTGTTGTATGGAAACCAATTTGACAATAAACTATTTAAAAAAATGCAAACCAGAATTTGATTGAGAAAAATTGTAATTCTTACACAATCCAAATCTGAAACTGGGATTTACACCTGTATATTCAGATAAAAATCCAAATGAAAATTCACTTTGAGAATTCAAATGAATCATGTTAGTCTTATTAAGAATCCTTCAATCCAAGTGTCAGACTATCTCTTTAAGACTTTTGCATGCAAATTACATTTTGAAGGAAAACATGCTTTCTTATTAAGCCCTATAAATGCCAAAATTTTCAAAAACTGTGGACAGGTAGAAGCATGCAATTTAAATTGAAATCTATGACAGAATACATTTTAGAATCAGGAAAATTTTTGGAGACTAGTGTATGGGATATTAACACATTATGCATATGAGTGTATGGCTAACCTTTCAAGTATGTTCTAGTGACTTCCAGAGCTATTATGGGTTTTTAAATTAAGAAATGCTCTATGGGGTGCTTGGATGGCTTAGTCAGTTGAGTATCAGACCCTTGATGTCGGCTCAGGTCATGATCTCATGGTCAGTGGTGAGATTGAGCCCTATATTGGGCTCTGATTCGAGTGTGGAGCCTGCTTGAGATTCTTGCTCTCCCTCTCTCTGCTCCCCTCCCACCACTCACTCTCTCTCTCTCTCTCTCTCTCTCTTTCTCTCTCTCTCAAACAAACTTACATAAAAAAGACTCCACACACACCCCAAAAAACAAATAATCCACTGAAGAAATGGGCAAAAGACACAAAGAGACGATTTTCCAAAGAAGACATCCAGATGGCTAACAGACACATGAAAGGAAGCTAACAGGAGGGCCTGGGTGACTCAGTCAGCCGGGAGTCTGACTTCAACTCAGGCCATGATCTTATTGCTTGTGAGTTCAAGCCCCATATAGGGCTCTCTGCTGTCAGTGCAAAGCCCACTTCGGCTCCTGTCTCACCTCTCTCTACCTCTCCAGAGCTTGTGCTCTCTTTCTGTCTCAAAAATAAGTTTTTAAACCATCAATAAAATAAATAAAAAGATGCTAACATCAGCCATCATCAGGGAAATACATATCAAAACCACAATGAGATACTACCTCAAATCTGTTGGAATGACTAAAAATAACAACTTAGGAAACAATAGATGTTAGCGAAGATGTGGAGAAAGGGGAACCCTTTTGCACTGCTGGTGGCAGCCACTCTGCCAAACAGTGTGGAGGTTCCTCAACAAATTAAAAATAGAACTACCCTACAAGCCAGCAATTTCACTATTAGGTATTTATCCAAAGGATACAAAAATTGATTTGATGGGGCACATGAACCCCAATGTTTATAGCTGCATTATCAACAATAGCCAAATCATAGAAAAAGCCCAAATGTCCATCAACTGATGAATGGATAAAGAAGATGCAGTGTATATATACAATGGAATATTACTCAGCGATCAAAAAGAATGAAATCTTGCCATTTGCAACAATGTGGATGGAACTAGAGTGTATTATGCTAAGCAAAAAAGTCAGTCAGAGAAAGACAAGTATCATATGATTTCACTCATATGTTGAATTTAAGAATAAAAACAATGAACATAAGGGAAAGGAAGGAAAAACAAGATAAAAACAGAGAGGGAGGCAAACCATAAGAGACTCTTGACTATGGAGAACTGAGGGTTGCTGGAGGTGGGGGATGGGTTAAATGGGTGATGGGCATTAAGGAGAGCACTTGTTAGGATGAGCCTGGGTGTTATATGCTTAGTGATGAATCACTAATATTATCACTAAATTCTACTCCTGAAACCATTATTATGCTATATGTTAACTAACTTGAACTTAAATAAAATTAAACAAGAAAGAAAGAAAAAAGACAGGAAGGAAGGAAGGAAGGAAGGGAGGGAGGGAGGAAAAAAAGAAAAGAGAGAAAGAAAGAAGAAAGAAAAGACAAGACATACTTCATGCCAGGCTAGCCCTTGGTTCTTATGGGAGGGCTTATTTGTTTATGAATTAATTCAGTATCTGTTCAGCAAGCACTTACTGGGCATGCATGTACTGGGAGGATGGAGGACATACATCCTCTGCCTGGAGGTACTTACAGAACTGAGCACAAGTGTCTCAAGAACAAGGCCACAGTGATCAGTACCATAAGAGAGGTGCAGATGAAGTGAGATGGAAAATCAGAGTCAGAAGACATTAGTGTCCGCCTTTGGGGTAGGTGAAACAAGGCTCCCCTGAACTAGGAAGTAAGGGATGAATAGAATTCGGACATAAAATTATTCTACATGGTAGAAATTTGGAAATTTCTTCTAAAGGAATAATTTTCCTTAGGAAAACAAATCAAGGGAAGTTCATGAATTCCATGGAAATAAACTTTCACCCACTCGGGTAACTTTTGAAATGTCGGAATTAATAACAAGTCAGATACTGTCAATTCTTGATTGGCTTCCATCTTTTACATATGGCATTTTTGCTTGCCTTCTCAAAATGCTCCTCTCTCTCCCTACCAAAAGCAAAAAAACAAGAGAGCAGGAATAACCATTTTGTTCCTTCTCTCTGTACTGGTCCTTTCCTTAAGTCACCCATACTACTCATTTGGTATTTTGTGTGCACTTATATGTCAGATACTCTGCAAGTGCTGGAAGGCAAAAATTAACAAGCACACATGATACTTCTGAAAAAGCGTTTTCTGGATGGAGACAGCCAAGTAAGCCATAGAATAAAATTTTTTTAATGTACTATAAGAAAAGCAGTGCATACCAGGATTCAATAACCTGTCTTCCAGTATAAGGCAGTCTGGATTCAAATGTGGGCTCCACTGAAATACTCAACCATGTGACCTCGGGCTATTTATTCAACTTTTTTTCACTCCAATTTTTGATAGAAACATATCCTTAGCACCTAATAGTCCAAGCAGGTGTTCCTGGTATATAATGGCTTTCCACCAGGCTTTGAGTCCACCTTGTGATTCTGCTATCCTCTAGGGCTTCACTATAACTGCAGAGCAGGAAAAGAGAGAGTGTTCTTCTTAAAGGCACTGGTCTGGAGATGTCATCCATTGGCTCAAACTCGGTGACATGGTCACCCTGAATTCTAGAGAGGCTTGGAAGAATAGCCCAGCTGTGCATCCAGGAATAAGAAGAGAACATTGACCTTGTTGAACAACTAGCAATCTTGGACACATTCTTTGTCATGTTAACAGATTCAAGCTTTATCATGGAATTATGCCACTGATAGCAAAGGAGTAAAATGATCATATTTTTAATTTTAGAAAAGTCATTCTATCAGCAGCAAAGAGAATGGCATGGCTGATTGACCTGATAAGCCAGTGGAGAGAAATGTTATTCAGTGAAACACAGGAAGAGGTGTAGGTTTTCAGGGAAGAGGGTGGGAGGTGCATTCAGTTTGGGAAATATTGAATGAGGGGCTTTGGCATCATCAGGGAGAAAATACAGATACTTGTTCTAGTTACCTGCTTGACGTCTAAAAGTCAAGAAAGAAATCTGAGCTGCAGAAGAGGATTTGTGTTTTCAACTTGTGGATATAGCAATGGGACCATATAGAGAACACTGTATTTAAGGAATGGAAAGAGGGAGAGGGACTGGCAAAGGACACTTGAGTGACAGCATCCCAAGCAAGAAGGGAAAATGGCAGAATAGATGTCAGAGATGCCACAGGAAGAGATTATTTCAAGTAGGCAGTAGCTGACAGTCACTTTTTGAAAAAGGGTCTGCGTGAATATGTGGGCTATTCTGTTTACCCATCTTTCTCTCTCCTTCTCTGTGCCTCAGAGGCTGAGCCTGTAGACCTTAACACTTGAGCTCCTTTGCCCTCTGGCTCCAGTTGAATTTGTCCAATGGCAGATCAGAAACCAGAAGAGGGCAAGATATTTCCCCCATTCCATCCCTGTTTTAGTGTCTGGTCTCAGGAAGTAGGTGCACCCCCGGTTAACTTCAGTTCCCGCCAGGTGTCCTGTTCTCCTTGATTCTAGTTCTCACTATTGTGGTTCCCTTTTCATCTCCTCAGCCCCAGGAATGATAATGGCTTACCACTGTCCCTACTCCAAGCACATCACCATCACACGTTTGCTGCCTACATGTCTGTAAGTAACCCTTTCTTTTGAACCATGTAGAGTGGATTCCACTTCCTGCTGAGAAAGTAATTTTATTAGGAGGTCAGAAATCAAAGTGCCATGGGTTGAAGGTTGAGTAGGTAGTGGTGAAGGAGTTAGACTTTCAAGGAGTTTGGCCATGGAATTAACTTCTCCCTCCTTTCACTGTAAAAGGAAAGGATAGAGAGGATAATAAACGCCCTGAAATGGAGGGAGGAGTTTGTTCTTTCCAAGATGGAAGAGACTAGTTTGTGTTTAAATGCGATGGGAAAGAGCCAATAGAGAAGGGTATATTGTTGTTATTCAAGAGTAGGGGGTTCATCTATTGCCTGAAGTGTATGAGAAGGCAGAAAGATCTGGGACATGAACACAGATGGGGGGCTTGCCTTAGGTGAGGGGAGGATTGCCTTACCCACTGTAACTGGAGGAATGGAAGACAGGATGGGTAGGCAGGACAAGAAGGTTTGTACAAAGTTGAGAGAGCACTTGTCAAGGACTTGTTATTTGTCTGCAATCACAGAAAATTCAGAGTAGAATTAATGTAGGGTTAGGCATTTGCCAAGCAGATATGATAGAAGTAAGAGGTGAGGGAATAGAGAACATTGATAAGTGATGGGCTGGAAGAACCTAAGCTGTGTACAAATCAGAGTGCAGGTGAAAGGGTACCTACGGGGAGGGAGAAAGAGTTAAGGACTGGCACCTAGGTCTAAGACCAGATTCATAAGGAGTGTCCTGAGTAAGAAAGTTGAAAAGATAGGAAGCTGATGTGAGAAAGGGAAATGTCTGAATTTATGATTTCAGAGATGGAACAATTGTGGATGAGAACAAGATTTAGGGCATGACCCATGAGTGCACAACTGAAGTGAAGTGGATGTAAGAGTAACTGGAGGTGAGTAGCTGGGATGACAGAACACGAGGGATGGAGAGGAGCTAGGGTATTCCAGATCACGCCTTCTGTGAAGGAAAGCGAATGGAAAAGCATCTCTTCCCCATTCTACGAGTCCCCAGCATTTTTCTCACATCCTAATCTGTCGCTCCCTCAGAATCCTGGGTCTCATATGATCCTGCCACATGGTAACCCCTGCCCTAGGCCTAGGGCCCAGCTTTCCCCTCCACATCCTCTTCCCACCATGTCAGGGGCTCACTGCTCAGAGTGTCAGCTCCTACTTTGCATTTGGTGGAGAAACTGGTTCTAGGGCAACACTGCAGGGTACAAGCTCCAACTCTGGCTGCTGGGGCTTGGGAGGGGTGAGGGGTGGCACAAGTTGAATAAAGATGTGCTCTGCCACCTTAAATTTTTTTTTTACGTTTATTTATTTTTGAGAGACAGAGAGAGACAAAGCACAGTGGGGAGAGGAACAGAGAGAGAATGAGACACAGAATCCGAAGCACCAGGCTCTGAGCTGTCAGCACAGAGCCCAATGCAGGGCTCGAACCCACAAACTGAGATCATGACCTGAGCCGAAGTTGGATGCATAACCGACTGAGACACCCAGGGGCCCCTATCCTGCTACCTAAATCTCTACCATGAAAAGCACTTTTCTGTAACAATCCTGGGGATCCATAGTTGGCCTCTATAGAAACAATGGCAGGGATGTCATGTATGTTGGAGTAAAGTACCTTTGTAGAGCTAGTTCTGAATTCTAATCATTATTTTTTTTAAGTTTGTTTATTTATTTTGAGAAAGCAAAAAATGGGGGAGGGGCAGAAAGAGAGAATCCCAAGCAGGCTCTGCACTGTCAGCACACAGCCTAATGAGGAGCTTGATCTCATGAACTTGAGCCAAAACCAAGAGTCAGGACACTTAACCCACTGAGACACCCAGGCCTCCCACTCACTAATCATTATTCTTTATAATAATTTTATGAAGGACTGCATTCAGTTTCAAACAACAGACTTAGAAATGGCTCTTCTAAATTAGAGATTTCTGTATTAAAATTATGTTGACCTCTAGATATCTCAGAAAATAGAATGGCAAAAATAATGCTATCCGTAGACGTTTTTTTCTTTACATTTCTAGGAGGTTCTAGGAGTTGAGATAGAAGATTGAATTGCCAGCAACTATCCTTCCTAAAAGAGTGCTATTTGCAATTTAGAGATCTTAACATTTAAAAATATAACTTATCATGTTATAGAGGTAATTTGGGTCACTAAACATAATTCTGAAAGGGAAAAGAATAGAAAATAAAACTTCTGTATTCTCAGCAATCAGAAATGACTATTATTAATATCTTGGCATCACTTTCAGTCCAGATATACATCTTTTTTTTGCCCATTCCCCAACTTAAGAGTCATACTCAATATAAAGTTTCATAATCTCTTTTATTCACTTAACATAATGTGATCATTTCCTTGTGCCATTATATATCTTTAAAAAATGACCGTAGCACATTGGTCTAGCTGTTCACCAAAATTCCTTTCCTTCTTCTTGGGCATGTACTAGACTACATTTCCAGAACATGCTTCCAATTAGGTGCAGCCAAGGGAATATAAATGGATATGATATGTGCCATTCCTGAGCCAATGCTTTTAAGAGGAAGCTGTGTTTCCTTTATCTTACCTGTTCTCCCTTCTTATAGCAAGATGCAGATGATGACGAAGCCCTAAGGTAATCCAAAGTCAAAGGGAGGAAGGAGCCTAAAATAAGCATGTATTGAATACAATGTGGATGAGAATAAATCTTCTGTTTGAACCATTATATATTTAGTCTGTTACAGCAGTTTTTCCTACCTTGTCTTTCATCCTACCATAATTTTTCATTTTTTTAAATCTATAATTTTTATTTATTTAGTTTTTATTAATTTTTGATATGTGAATAAAGTTGACATATAATGTTACATTAGTTTTGGGTGTACAACATAGTGATTCAACATCTGTATACTTTAGGTTATGCTTGTCACAGGTGTAACGACCATCTGTCACCATACAATGCTGTTACAGTATCACCGACTATTCCTTATGCTGTGCCTTTTATTCCTGTGACTTATTCATTTCATAACTGGAACCTTGTATCTTCTACTCCCCTTCACCCATTTTGCCCATTTCTGACCCTTTTCCCCTCTGGCAACCATCATTTTGTTTTTTGTATTGATTGGTCTGATTCAGCTTTTTGTTTGTTTATTCATTTGTTTTTTTAGATTCCACACGTAAGTGAGATCATATGGTACTTGTCTTTCTCAATCTGCCGTATTTCACTTAGCATAATTCCCTCTAGGTCCATCCATGTTGTTGCAAATGGCACAATCTCGTCCTTTTTAAAGGCTGTGTAATAATATTCCATTGTGTATATTTTTTAAACTTTATTTACTAATTTATTTATTTTGAGAGGCAGTGTGGGTGAGGGGCAGAGAGAGGTAGAGAGAGAATCTCAAGCAGGTTCTGTGCCATCAGAGCAAAGCCCAACATAGAGCTGGAACACATGAACTGTGAGATCATGGCCTGAGCCAAAATCAAGAGTCAGACACAAGTGAATGAGCCACCCAGGTGCCCCTATGTGTATGTGTATTTTTTACCACATCTTCATTATCCTTTCACCTATCAATAGACACTTGGGTTGCTTTCATAAATTGGCTATTATAAATAATTCTGCAATAAACACAAGGATGCATCTTTTGAATTAGTGTGTTTATTTTCCTCGGGTAAATACCCAGTAGTGGAATTATTGGATCATATGGTGTTTCTATTTTAAATTTTTTGAGGAACCTCTATACGGTTTTCCATAGTAGCTACACCAATTTCCATCCCTATCAAGAGTGTACATCTTTTCTTCACATACTCACCAACACCTGTTATATTTTGTCTTTTTTTATTTTAGTCATTCTGACAAGTGTAAGGTGATATCTCATTGTTGTTTCATTTGCATTTCCCTGATGATGAGTGATATTGAGCATCTTTTCATCTGTTGGCCATTTTTTTTTTTTTTGAAGAATGTCTATTCCGGTCCTCCACCCATTTTTTATTTCAACTATATTGTTGTTGTTGTTTTGTTTTGTTTAGTCTCTATGTCATTTATTTCTGCTCTGATCTTTATTATTTCCTTCCTTCCAGTCACCCTGAGCTGTGATTTTCTTTTTCTAGTTCCTTTAGGTGTAAGTTTAAATTACACCCTTTTTTTTAGTTCCTTTAGGTGTAAGTTTAAATTACACCTTTTTTCTCTTTTTTGCTTTTTTCTATGTTTTCTCTCTCTTTTTTTTTTTTTTTCCCCTAATGAGTCTGGGTAGAGGTTTATCAACTTTGTTGATCTTTTCAAAGAAACAGCTCTTGGTCTCATTGGTTTTTTTGTTTTGTTTTGTTCTTTTAGTCTCTATGTCATTCATTTATTTCTGCTCTGATCTTTATTATTTCCTTCCTTCCACTCATTTTGGACTTTGTTTTTCTTTTTCTATTTCCTTTAGGTGTACACTTAAATTGTTTATTTGGGGGATGCATGGGTGGCTCAGTTGGTTGACTCTTCACTTCAGCTCAGATCATGATCCCAGGGTCATGGGATTGAGCCTGTGTCAACCTCTGCACTCAGGACGGAGCCTGCTTAAGATTCTCTTTCTCTGCCCTTCTCCCTCACTTGTGTTTTCTCTTTCTCTCCCGCCCCCGCCCCCATGAAATAAATAAATAAAAGGAAGTTATTTACTTGAACTTTTTCTTAGCTTTTGAGGTAGCCTTGTAATGCTATATATTTCCCTCTTATAGTTGCTTTCACTGTGTCCCAAAGATTTTGGATTGTTGCATTTTATTATTTGTCTCCATGTATTTTTAAATGTCTTCTTTGATTATTTTGTTGACCCATTGGTTGTTTAGACCCATGTTTCTGTTTTTTCTAGTTTTTTTCTTCTTGTGATTGATTTCTACCATTGTGGTTGGAAAATATGCATGGTATGATTTCAATCTTCAATTAATTGAGGTTTGTTTTGTGGTTTAACATGTGATCTGTTCTGGAGAATGTTCTCTATGCACTTGAAAACAATGTGTCTTTTGCTGTTTTGGGTGGAATTTTAAGTGTATCTGTTATATCCATCTGGTCTAATGCATTAATCAAAGATACCATTTCCTTGTTAATTTTCTGCCTGAATTAATTATCCATTGATATAAGTGGGGTGTTAAAGTCTTCTACTATTATTTTGCCATCAGTTTATCTCTTTATGTATACTAATATGTGTTTTATGTATTTAGGTGGTCCAGTGTTGGGTTTGTTGATATGTATAACAGTTATATCCTCTTGGCAGATTGATCCCTTTATCTTTGTTTCTTGTTACAGTCCGTGTTTTAAAGTTTGTTTTGTCTGATACAAGTATTATACAAGTAGTATAAAAGCTATGTTTAGTTTTTTTTTTCTTTTTTTGCATCCATTAGATGGTAAATATTTTTCCATTCCTTCACTTTTAGTCTGTGTGTGTCTTTAGGTCTGAAGTAAGTCTTTTGCAGGCAGCATTTGGATGGGTCTTCTTTTTTTATTCATTTCATCACCCTGTGCCTATTGGAGCATCTAGCCTATTTAAAGTAATAACCGAATGGCAACTGGGTGGCTCAGTGTGCTAAGCGTCTGACGTTGGCATAGGTCATGATTTCAAAGTTCGTGGGTTTGAACCTTGCGCCAGGCTCTGTGCTGACAGCTTGGAGCATGGAGCCTGCTTAGGGCTCTGTATCTCCCTCTCTCTCTCTTCCTTCCCCCACCTCCCAAATAAATAAACATTAAAAAATAATTATTGATAGAAATATACTTTTTGCCATTTTTAAATTTGTTTTCTGGTTGTTTTCCTAGTTTTTCTCTGCTCCTTTATTCTCTTGCTCTCTTCATTTGGGATTAATGAGTTTCTATAGTGTTATGTTTGGCTTTCTTTCACTTTATTTTTTGTGTATTAATCAGTTTGAGTTTACAGTTACCACAATGTTCATAAATAGAATCTTAATATACATCAGTCTATATTAAGTTAATGATCATTTAAGTTCAAACACATTTAAAAAAATTTTTTTACTCCCTTTTTCATGTTTTATGCACATACTGTCATATTTAATGTCTTTTCATACCTTTCTTTCATCTAATTATGGTCATTTCTTTTTCACTTAAAGAAATCTCTTTATAATTTCTTGTAAGGCTTAATTAGTGGTAATGAACTCCTTTAACTTTTGTTTGTTTAGGTAACTCTATCTCTCCTTCAAATATGATGATAATCTTGACTGGTAGAGTATTCTTGGCTATAGGTTTTTCCCTTTCAGCACTTTGAGTATATTATGTCACTCTCTTCTGGCCTGCAAAGTTCCTGCTAAAAAATCAGCTTATAGAGTTTCCCTTGTAAATAATTTTTTACTTCTCTTTTGCGGCTCTAAAATTTTTCTCTTGGGGATCCTGGGTTGGTTGAACATCTGACTCTTGATTTTAGCTCAGGTAATGAATCCAGGGTTGTCAAATCTAGCCCCATAATGGATTCCACACTGAGCATGGAGTCTGCTTAAGAATCTTCCTCTCTCTCTTTCTCTCTCTCTCTCTCTCCCCCCCCTCCACTCCTCTCCCCTCCTTTTGTGCACACTCTATCTCTAAAATAAAATAAAGATTAAAAATTAAAAAAACAAAAATTCTCTCTTTAACAATTGATATTTTAGTTATTATGTGTCATGGTATGTTCTTGGGTTCATCTTGTTTGGAACCCTCTGTGCTTGTTGAGCCAATGTCTATACACTTCCCTAGACTAAAGAAGTGTTCAGCTGTTATTTCATCAAAGAAGCTTTCTGTCCCATTCTCTCTCTCTTCTTCTAGGACCCCCTATTATGTGAATGTTTACTCACTTGATATTGTCCAAGAGAACGCTTAACCTCTCATCTTAAAAATTATTTTTTATTTTTGTTGTTTAGCTTGGCTGAGTTCCATTACCCTCTCTTCTAGATTGCTGGTAAGTTCTGCATCCACTAATCTACTGTTGATTCCCTCTAGGTTATTGTTTTTTATTTCAGTGATTATATTCTTCAACTCTGATTACTTCTTTTTTGTATTTTCTATATCTTTAGAGATGGTCTCACTTAGTTCTCCCACTCTACTCTTCAGCCTGGTGAGCATCTTTATGATCATTACTTTAAATTCTTTATCAGGCATATTGCTTATCTCTGGTTCATTTATTTCTTTTTCTGAGGTTTTGTCTTCTTTCCTTTGGGACATATTCCTCTATCTCTGCATTTTGCTTGTCTTTCTGTGTTTGCTTCTATGAAGTATGTGGAAAAGTAACTTCTAAGTTAGAAGGAATGATCTTGTGTTCAGTCATCTCCTATGTAGATTATGGGTTCTTGGTGACATCTGCTGACTGGCTGGAGCTGTGGCTGCTGTGGACTGGGAGTCTCATGGCTCTCCAAGCAGAGGGTGTCCTGTCAGGTCAGCTAAGGCTGAAGTGGGTGCAGATTGGTGTGGTCCCTGAGGTCTCCACCAAGCAGGTGCCCTGACAGGACAGCTAAGGCTAAAGTGGGTGTAAATTGGGGGTGTCCTGAGGCTCTTAGCATGCAGAAGCACCTTGAAAGGAGAGCTAAACCTGAAATGGGTGCAAGTCAGGGTGCCCCGGCAGGGCAACTGGAGCTGAAGTAGTATGTGGACCAGGAGGTCCCAAGGCTGTCTATGCAAAGGGTGTCCTGACAGGAGAGCTGAAACTAAAGTGGGTGCAAACTGGGTGGACCTGGGGCTCTATGCACAGAGTGCACCTTGGAAGGATAGCTGAAACTAAAGTGGGTATTAGCCTGTGTGTTCCGGCAGTCTCCACACTCCTTGCAGGGGCCAATGGAGCCTAGGCAGGGTACAGGACAAGGTGTCTTGGGGGCAATCCCATGTGGGGGGGGGCAGGGGGGGCTTTGGCAGGACAGCTAAAGCTAAAGCAGGCATAGGCCAGTGTGATCTCTGGGGCTCTGCATGAAAATGTGTCCTGGAAGGACAGTTGAAGCTGCAGCAGCTGCAAGCTGGGTTGTCCTGAGCTCTCCACACCGAGGTTGACCTGCCAAATCAGCTGAAGCTGAACTCAGTGCAAGCTGGGGTATCTCAGGGTGCTTGATGCAGGAAGTGCCCTGGCTGGGTGATGAGCTGAGGCTGGTGTGTGTGGGGGTGTTCTGGGGTGCTCCAAGCAGAAGGTGCCCTGTTGGAGTGGCTGAAACCGCAGCCACCATGGGCCAGGTGTTGCTGGAGTGCTCTGTGCAGGGGACACCCTGGCAAGGTGGCTGGATTGCAAGCAGATGACTGCTAGAAGGCTCCAAAGTGCTGTATGCCTGAGGTGCCCTAGCAAAGCATCTGAAGTTGAAGTGGTGTGAACCTGGAGTGTTCCAGAGTGCTTTGTGTCTGTATCACCTTGGTGTGAAAACTATAGCTGCAGTGAATGCTAATAAGGGTGTCCTGGTATGCATCGTTCTGTGAACGCTTTGGCGGGATTATTGGGGCTGATGTAGTCTAGAGGCTTGGGGCAGGCTGGTTATGGCACCTGGACTACGCACTGGTCTGTGCTTTCATGGTGGAGGTGGAGTGAGGACCCTGTCCATCAGCTCTTCCCACCTGGAGAGAGTTCAGCAACTCCCTTGCCCTTTGGTGGAACTCTAGGGCTGGTTCTTTTATATGTTAGTTGCTCGATTAAACCTCAGCTTTTCTTTCTGTGACTCAGGGTGTCTAGGACTGCTTTAGGCTAGGGGCCTGCGTTCACTGAGGTGGCAGACCTGCAAGGGCACCCAGGCTCTGCTCCCGTTCACATTATTAAGGTGGAGAGGAGTGCAGACTGTGTCTGCCAGTCCCTCCCATCCAGAGACTGTTCCAGTAGCTCCCCTCCCACTGCCACTGCCATTTGGTAGAGTTCTAAGCTTGGGTCTTTTTTATGCTAGTGGCTCTTTTAAACCACAAGTTTTTTTCCGTGCCCCGCATGCCTGGTACTGGTAGGGTTAAAGGACCTGGGGCTTGCTGAAGTTAAAGTTGGCATAGTGACTGCACCCTGCTCCAGTCTATGCTTTCAAGGTGGAGGGACATAAACCTTGTCATTCTCCAGTCTCTCTGACTCAATTCCTGCAGCTTCCCCCACCATTTGGTGGAATTCTAGGGCTCGCTTTTATATGCTAGTTGCTCTTTTAAACCAGGGTTGGTTTTTTTTTTGTTTGTTTATTTATTTATTTATTTATTTATTCTGTGCCCCAGGACAGTGGAAGCTGTTCCTAGTACCTCAGTACTATCCCTCTCCACTGCAGTTTGCAGTATTTGGGGTAGGGGTTCCCTTTGCTATGGACGTCTGTCTTTCCTGCTGTTCTCTTTTGCTATTATCTCTATTTTTGTTGTGTAAAGGCTGTTCTTCTTCAGAAGGAATTGCTCTATGCTTAGGTGTAATTTGATGTGTTGTGGAGAGGAGGTGAATTCAGGGTCTTCCTACATTGCCATCTTGGGGTAGAACTTTACCATGATTTTTTAAAGAAATGTTTCTTATAAGACTGTAGTAGGTTGTTAATAAGGGCCCACACAGAATGAATCACTTCTCCTTGTGTCCGTGCCTCTTTGCAACATGTCTTTATTGCTTTTACCAACAAGAGCTGGAGACTGTTTTCCCATTCCTTAAGTCTGGCTGCCCTTACGACTTGTTTTGGCCAAGAGAATGTGATAGAAGTGGCAATCAGGGACTACTGAGCCCAGAAAAAACAAAGCCTGTGGCATCTGCTTTTACCCATGATGGATCCAACTGCCATATAGAGAAGTCCAGGTTGTCTTACTGGAGAGTCTATATGGAGTGATAGGTCCTAGAGGATGAGATGCCACACAGAGAGAAAAGCCATACGGAAGAGAACCAAGGTCCCAGACAATATGTGTGAGCCCAGCTAATACCATGAGAGCAGAAAGACCCAGACATCCCAGTTCACCTTTGGCCATGTAAGCCATCCCAGGAAGAAGGCCAAAATTGTGAGTGAGTCCATCCTGGGTCTTCTAGATCTAGTCCAACAACTTAAGTCCTTAAGTTGTTGATTGTTAACCAGTTAATACGTAACTAGTACATGGATATTTAAATGTTTCCAAGTTTTGTGACTATAAATAATAGCAATGAACATCTTTTTACTGGCTTCCTTATCTACCAAGGGAATCTATGTTGTTGAACTTGCTTAAGTCTATAAATTGAGTAAGAAGTAATATCTCTCGATTTTGGTGTTCAAATCAGTCCTTCCTTACAAACTCTTAAAGCATGGCATTAAAACCTTACTTCCTGTCTATTGTCCAGGCCTCTTCCACACACCCCAGTTCAAAGAAGCTCTGACTTTAAATATCCACTGCTTGCCTTCAACCCCATTTCCCTGCTGCCTTCTATTCTTGGTAATGATCACAAATCCATAGACAACACGGACACTCTCATTCTGGGGTCCCTCATCTTCCGAGTACTCCACTCTAAACATATCCATAGCTAAAGTGATTTTTATTTTTCTTCCTGGCTCAGAAAATAAAGGCTTTTTTGATCTTTAAGGCAAATCCTCTACTTGAATACTTGATTCCATCCTTCTTTGTCTCCTCTGGGACTTAGTATGGTACCTGGCAAAAAAGTGATGCTCAAAAACTTTACTGAATGAATAACAGGTCTTGCTCTGTTCATTCTCTCTCCTCTCTCTGTCACATGGCCAGTTTCTCTAACTCTTTTGGCTCCTTTCCTTTAGCATGTATGTGAGCAAATAATTTCCTGTCCAGGATGGTCAGTTTTGTGTATCAGTTGGGCTAGGCTCTACTACCCAGTTACTCAAACACTAGTCTAGATCTTTCTATGAAGGTATTCTGTAGATGAGATTGTCAGCTACAAATCAGTTGACTTTATGTAAAAAAGATTATCCTGGATAATCCGGATAAACCCAATCCAATCAGTTTAAGAGGCCCTCAAAACATAACTAAGGTTTCCCTGAAAATAGGTAGAAGGAAAAAAATCCCATCTATAGGCTGCAGCTTTAGTTCCTGCCTGAGTTTCCAGCCTGTTCTTTTCTTTATATATATATGTATATATTTTTAATGTTTATTAATTTTTGAGAGATAGAACACAAGCAGGGGAGGGGCAAAGAGAGACGGAGACACAGAATCTGAAGAAGGCTCCAGGCTCTGAGCTATCAGCACAGAGCCTGACGCAGGGCTTGAACTTATGAACCGTGAGATCATGACCTGAGCCGAGGTTGGGTGCTTAATGGACTGAGCTACCCAGGCACCCCTAGCCTGTTCTTATTGGCCGGCCTTATGGAGTTCAACTTTGACTATCCAACTCCACAACTGTGCAAGCCAATTTCTTTCAATAAATCCCTTAAAAATATATATGTAATACATATATGTGTGTGATATATATACATCCTACTGATTCTGTGTGAGGTGGAACTTTGATACACTACCTTAAAATGAGAGACAAAACAATGCTCTGCTGGATCCTACATCTCTATTATAAATTAAACTGTATCCCCCTCTCTAAGCTTCTAAAAATATTATCCTAGATTCCCCATTTCTACTTCCTCCCTTTGCAATCACCTTTTGAGCTATAGTCCCATTTATTCAATTGGTGAATTGGCCATCTTCTTCTGGGAGATCTCAAAATCAGTATACCAAAAGTTATCTCATTATCCCTGCCACCCACCTAACTGTTCTACTTTTGAATGCTATTTGCAAACTCAAAGCAAAAATCTGGAAGTAATGCTAGACATCTACATATCTAAATACCAGACATTTAAATAAGTTCTATTATCCATCTTCAGTGCCAAAATTTGGATTCAGGCTATCATCATGTCTTGCCTCAGTGTTTGCAGTAGATACCTGTACCTCCCCATGTCCAGCCTCGTCTCCTTTCAATCTGTTTTTAGGATGTTCTTTGATGCAAAGTAACTGAAATTGTCCTAAGACTCAGAGACTCTTTTATCACCTACAGCAAGAGCTCCCCAATCCCAAATACCACCACAAGGAACTTTTAAAAAATAGTAATTAGAGTCCTACTCAGACCTAATAAGAATTTCCAAAGTGGGGCCAGATAATTTCTATTTTTTTAGGAGCTCTCCAGGTAATTATGATCATCCAGTGTGGGGAACCACCAGCTTTCAGAGTAAAATCTAAGTTCTGCCCAGGATCTGATGCCACCACTCCCAGCTTCACCCCTGAGCACACATCTAGTTCCAGCAATACTGACCCAGGACCGCTGATTCTTCCAACCCATGTCGTTTAACACCTTTCTATCAGGAAAGTCTTTCTTCCCTTATCTGCCTGAGAAATTCCTAATCATCTTTTCAAAACTGTATAAGCATTTTCTAGTCTCTAATTCAACCAGTAAATACTGAAAAACTGTGAAACTGTATACATTAAATATGTGTGGTCCTTTGGATACCAATTATATCTCAATAAAAATATTAAAGTTTATTGAGCTAAGAATTAAGATATAAAGAAAGATCAGTGAACTGTATTGGTAGAACTGCCTTCAGTAAGCTCATACACTCGTTACACTGGGGAAGATGTACAAATACACTAATACAATACTGTGAAGTAAATTCTATGAGAATCTGTGATAGCTGAATGACGGTTCCCAAAGATGTCTACAACTTAATCCTCAGGATCTGTGACTATGTTACCTTACACTGCAAAACAAATTTTGTTTTTGTTTTTTTTTAAT
This sequence comes from Suricata suricatta, assembly GCF_006229205.1. Taxonomy (NCBI): domain Eukaryota; kingdom Metazoa; phylum Chordata; class Mammalia; order Carnivora; family Herpestidae; genus Suricata; species Suricata suricatta. The sequence goes on along the minus strand of NC_043704.1, from coordinate 59,469,199 downwards.
TTTATTTTTTAATGTTTTATTTATTTTTGATACAGAGAGACACAGAGCATGAGAGGGGGAGGGGCAGAGAAAGGAGACACAGAACCGAAAGCAGGCTCCAGGCTCTCAGCTAGCTGTCAGCACAGAGCCTGACGCGGGGCTTGAACCCTCAAATGTGAGATCTGACCCGAGCCTAAGCCGATGCTTAACCGACTGAGCCACCGAGGCGCCCCAAAACAAATTTTGTAGATGTGATTAAGTTAGACATTCTGAAATGGGGAGATTATATAGGTTATTTTGGACGGCCCAGTGTAATCACCAGGGTCTTTCTAAGAAGGCAGGAAGATGAGAGTAAGAGAGAGTGGAGGGGGACTGGAGGATGCTACGTTACTGACTTGGAAAATAGAGGATAGAGACATGAGCTGAGGAATGCAAGTGGCCTTTAGAAACTGGAAAAAGTAAATGAATTCTTCACTTAGAACCTCCAGAAGGATCCAGCCCTGCCAACTTTAGTCCAGTAGGATTTATTTTGCCCTTCTGACCATCAGAAACATAATGTCTTTTAAGCAACTAAGTTTGTAGTGATTTAATACAGTAGCAAAAGAAAGCTAATACAAAGGCCAATTCAAGGCACTATGGTAGTTTAAAAGGGGTCTCTCTATGTCAAGTTATGGAGTGGGGATGGTATGTTCCGGGAGAATTACCCAGAGGGGATGACACCAATGTTGAGGAAGGGAGAGTGTGTTTCAGGGGGATGACCCAATTAGAGAAATTAGTATTTGCAAAGGCATGCAAGGAGAGCATGGCAAGTGTTTCAAGAGGGCAGAGTTACTTGTATTAAACAGTAGGAATAATAACAACATTAATTCTGCTAAGAATAAATACTTGTATGCCAGACACTGTTCTAAACCACCTTACAACACTGAGGTAGAGACTATTATTTTCATTTTACCCATAAGGACACTAAGGTTTGCAGAAGTAAAGTAACTCTCCTGAGATCAAAGAGCTAGAATTAGAACCTTGGTGGTCTGTCTCCAAAACCCAAGAATTGCCTCTGTAATACACTACAGTGAAGGGTTTACTCAAGTAAGGTGGCGTCATTGTGGCTGAAGATAAATAATCTATCAGAGGGTTACTAAAGAGGTGAGGATCAGCAGAGTTTGGGATACCATCTCATCTTAAACAATTATAGAGAATAAGGTTGACAGAGAGTCAGAGGGCCTCTAAATTTCTTTGATGTGATCTCAGTTTTGCTGTTGGTGAAGACAGAAGAACCTTCCTGACAAAGTAAATCCTGTCTTCGGTGTTTCAAATGCCACACTTTGCATTTCTTTTATTTCACTTCTTCCTTCCCCCCGACTGTCTCATGTGCAGATGGGGGTCTATGGGTGGCCTCAGGTACATCTGTAAAATGCCTTGAAGTAATTTCAAACTTGGTTGCGCCGCAGAATCCTGTGGGGAAGTCTAAACACAATGCAGATTTCCTCCCCTCCATCGGCGATTCTGATTGAGTAGTACTGGGATGCGGCTTCCGTCCAACCCCAAACTCTCTCAAGGGAATGTGAAACACCGCCAGGTTTTGGTGATCAAAGGCTGCACGACTCTCCTGGTCCACCATACTTGGTGCACTATTCGTGAAGGCCCCGCCCCAACTCCGGGCCCCGCCCCAGGACCACCCCTTGCCCTCTTCCTCCCCAGATTTCCTCTCTTCTTCCCTCCCTCGGTCCCTCCGTTAGGTCTCGCCCAGCTCCGCCTTTCCCCGTCCCTGCCCCCGTCACAAGATGGCTACCAGGGCGCCGGGCCCGGAGCCGTGGAACCGCGTAAGGATCCCGAAGGCGGGGAGCCACAGCGTAGTGACAGTACTGGACCCCGATGCGACACTGGGTGAGTGAGGGGTCCCGGCGAGCTACATACCTTTCCGGAGGCGGTGTCCGGCGGGGCCCAGCGCATGTGCGCAGGGGGCGGGACTTCCTGAGCGCGCGGGACACTGGGAAGGAGCGCGGGGCCGGATCTGGCTGCGGGCCCGTGGACTTCCGAGTTACCCAGGGAAACCTGTGGGGCCTCTGACTTTGGAGTCACGGATTTTAACTCACTGAACCTACCTCACGACCTGGCTGGAGCTATGAATGTCCGAGGCCCAGCCCTGCGCCCAGGGGGCGGGGAGAGGTGGACCCAGCTAGCGTTAGGGAGTACTGTCTAGAAGCCTGTGCTCCCTTAAGCCACCAGCAGCCCATTCACCCTTCAGTCTGTTTCCTGATCGTCTAAGAGGGCGTTGGGGCACTCTGACTTTAGACCGCAGTCTTTCTGGGCCTCTAGTTCCTTATCTGTAAAACGAGGTTATTCCTCCCTACCTTCCACCGGCTGTTGGGAGCATCTAGTGCTATAATTAAGGGAGAGTGCTCTTAAACGAGGGTGCTTTATCAATAGTACTGCTCTTTTTAGTCAGTAGGGCGCAATAGTTAGGACCCAAATTCGCTTTGAATCCAGGCTGGTTGGGAAGTGTCGTTATTTAACCTTTCTGTGCCTCCGCTCATTTTCAATTGCGGATAAAAAAAATAATACCTGCCTCATAGGGCTGTTTTGAGGAAGAGTTACTGTTATAAAGCATTTATAACAGTAACGGTGCCTAATGTGGTAAACAAACACCCAAATGATAGTTAATATTAAATACAACCTATCTAATCATGGCATCCTCTTCCTCATCCATAACCCAGATAGTTCATAGATTAATCTTCCCTCTTCTTCCATTCAAAAATTCCTTATTTTTTAAAATCTTTACTTATTTTTGAGAGAGAGAGAGAGAGAGAGAGAGCGAGCGAGAGAGCCAGCATGAGTGGGGTGGAGGTAGAGAGAGACACAATCTGAAGCAGACTCCAGGCTCTGAGCTGTCAGCACAGGGCCTAAAGACTGACTGTGAGCCCATGACCTGAGCTTAATTCAGTTGCTTAACCGACTGAGCCACCCAGGCACCACTATTCAAAAATTCCTTAACAGGATTCCTGTCAGGCATGGAAATTCAGCAGCTCGCTCCCCATCCTCAAGGTAGCCCATTCTGGCTTCATATAGTTGGGACCAAACAAAATTAAGTTTTCCCTGTTGTGTAGGAATCTGCCTTTGTGTTATTTCCATCTAGGATGCTAGTGCTACCCTGAGAGGCACAGAGAAACACATGAACTCCATCTTCTACTTCACAGCTTTTCCAACTAGGAAGCTGTTATTTTGTTCTATTGAGCATCCTGTGTTCAGTCAGGCATGCAGCAAATAATGTAACTTCCAGTTGCCATGGTGGTTTTTCTTTTCTGAATATATTGTTAAAGTACCTTTGCTTGTAAGAGTATGAGTGTATTCATTTTGCCTTACTTCTGTACATAACTAGGGATTTAGAGAAATGTATAACAGGTACCCCACCACCAAGGTAAGTAGGTGTAAGTATACACCTAATGACTGCAAAGTATTCACGTGAATATTAAAAATCAATGAAATGTGTTGCAAAGATACACATTCTTTTAGGATAGCAAGACAATTAAAAGTTGACATTATCTGAAGCTATTCTCTGTCACCATTTCCGTCTTCTCACATACTCAGAATCATTAGTTATGCTCCTATAGTTAAAGCTGGTTATATTAATTTGTTCTTAATACCCTTAATAAGGAAAGATGTTCCTTCACAGTGTTTTTATATAATATACTTAATGGAGAAATACGTATTAAGTTTTATTAAATGTCTCTGGTTTAGACCTTTGCGTTGCAGCTGTAATTAGAGAATGTGGTCTTGTTACACTGTCACTGAAGAGCCAAACCCTGGATGCAGAAACGGATGTGCTATGCGCAGTCCTTTACAGTAATCACTATAGAATGGGCCACCACAAGCCTCATTTAGCCCTCAAACAGGTAAGGAGGAAGCCGTGTGTTTACAATTCATCATGTTCACTTGGTGAAAATGAGATCACACTGCCACTATATTTTGTTATTTATGGAAACAGTAAATTACTTGTGACTTAATAGATCTTCAGTCCAAAGCTGCATGTGAGCTTTCTCTTTTTTCCCCAGTCTTGTTTCTAGTGGGTAATTTTTATGAAATGTTTTCTTCACTATATATAACCTATAATAAGAGTACTTTTGTCTTGTTCACAGATACAGTGATTTAAGCAAGACAAAGTCTGGATTAAGGGACAACTTCCTGAGCATAATCAAAATCCTAAGATCATAAAAAGAACAAAGTCATGGTTTATATATTTTGGGGCATATAATCTAATCAGTAATAGATTAAGTCACTGTATAACAAGTTATGGAAAGTGGCCTCCTGTAATTTTTAGATTGGGCCCTCTACATTATAGAGCTGAGTCTCCTAAGCTGGGTTCTTTATAAGCTCATTCATTCATTCATTCACTTTATTAATCCTGCAGGTATTTTTTTGTAGCCCTCCCCCGCCCCCCTTTTTAAAAGAGAGTATAGGGAGGAGCAGAGAGAGAGAGATCTTAAACAGGCTCCATGCTCAGCACAGAGCCTGACATGGGGCTCCATCTCACCACCCTGAGATCATTACCTGAGCTAAAATCAAGAATCAAACACTTAACAGACTGAGCCGCCCAGGTGCCACTTTTTGTAACTTTCTATGTGCCAGATACGAGGTGAAAAAGATAGACACGTACTCTAACCTTACAGAGATGTGCTTTCTGCTTCATATTCCACTCCCATTATGTAAGGCAAAATGAATGGAGATTTCTTCATCAAAGAAAGATCTGGGAGCATGGTCTTTCCCTAAGTTTTCTTCTCTAGGGCAGCTTTTTATCTCATGAGTCTTTTACTCCAAAACCAAACTTGAATGTATTTCAAGTTGAATGTATCAGATTGAACCTACTTTTCCTTCTGGTTTTCCAAGCTGTGAATAATATCTGGTCACAAAAATCTGGTGTTCTGTTTTCTCTTTTCTCTGCTTCTTCCTCTTATGTAGCTCTCCCATTCAGTCAATTGATTAGTTAAAACTTTTCTCTGCATCTAAACCCTTATTTTAATTATGGCTGCATCTTCTTCTTTCAGACCATGTCAACTTTTAATTGTCTTGCTATCCTAATTGATCTTTCCTCAACTCTGGTCTTTCCTATACTCTGACATATTCCATATGCCAAAGCCAGGTTAATCATCGTAAAGCACAGCTTTGATTTTTTTTATGGTTCTCTATTGGCTCCCGAGTAAAGATGAAACCTCTTAGCTTGGCTTACAAGATCCTCCATGATCTGGCCTTTTCAGTTTTCCTTAGTTCAGGCTTGTCTCTCACCTTCATATATTTTATATTCCAGACAACCTGAACTCTTCACAAGTCCCCCTGCTCACTACATTCTCTCACCTGAACATTTGCATATCCGGTGCTATGTATTTAGCATGCCCCGCCTCTCCATCTCTGCCTGGTAAAAGCTTTCTTATCCTGTAAGTCCCATTTCACTGTTCCCCAGTAATAAACTTCTTCCCAAGGGGTAACGTGAGGGCATATTGTGGTAATCTCATTTTAAGTTGCATTTTTTGATTATTAGTGTGGTTGAACTCCTCTTTTTATGACTGTGGGTTATTTGGGCTTCCCCTTTGTGGTTCTTTTACCATATTGAGCACAGTCTGCATGTGGCAGTCATTTGCATATGTTTTATTTACCCTGCCGTCCCTTAGAGTAGGGAACATGTTTCCTGCTCCTGCAACCACCATCTCCATTACTACTGCTGCCTTAGACCTGCTTAACATTTCATTATTTATACAGTACTGTCGTCTACGTTATTTTTCTCCTTTCAAAGAAAGCCAAGTAGTAGATTTAGCCTTAGATGAAGCACAGAAAATAGTCTTGATTCCTCTTTCTGTATGACAATGAGCACTGAATATATGGACTGTTCTTATGTTCCTCCTTGTTCCGCCTTGCTTAAATTCTCAATTATTTCCCTGATTTTTGAACCATAGCTCACTTACTGTATTTTCCAGGTGCTTTCCCATCTTAGTTTGTCAGTATCAGCATTTCTCTCAAAGCACAGGATCCAGAATTAAAAACCAAAAAGATAGAAGGTAACCGCAGAGAATTTGAGGATTGTTACCTCCACTCTTCTGAAAACTATGCTGTTATAAATAGAATTTATACTTAAATTTTTAGCATATATAGCTTTAGCAAGATAGTATCATTGCCAGTAACAGTGCCACCCAGATTTTTACACCCTTCAGAGTCTGGACGCCGTCCCATGCATGCCCTTTGTGTGGTATTTCCTAGAGACCATAGAATTCTTACCACATTTTGTAAAATAGGTAGCTTTTTGTTTTGTTTTAAATAAAAAGTGACTGAGTGCCTACTTAACACTGAGTTACAGTAGCAGATAAGATAGATGAAATATATTGCCCTCATGAAGTTCACACTAGTTGAGAGGAGAAAGTCAATCAATCAGTGCATCGAAAGGGTCATGGAGAAAAATAAAGCAGGAAAGGTTGGAGTGCTGAGGGGACTGCAATTTTAAATAAGGCACATCTTTTATTTCAGTATTTAAATATTTTATATGTCTTCTTGTTTTTACTACAAGGTTTTTAGTAACTAGAGATTGGGAAGTGTCATATACTATTTTATTTCCCAGCATGTCTTGCATAAAGTGTCCTGTATATACTTGTAAAGTGAATAAATCACTTTGCTCACCTCTGGGCCCATTTACAAGCTGTTAAAATTGAGTACTTAATTAATCTACTATCTTGTTTTAATAGTCTCATTATTAGAAATCACGTTGCCTCAGAAAAATTATAATCTTGAGAATAATCTCATACTTACTTGAGTGCCCTTTGTAGCGTCAGTCACATCCTGGCATATAGTAAATTCTTTTTTTATTTTTTTATTTTTTTAATGTTTTATTTATTTTTGATACAGAGAGAGAGCACGAGAGGGAGTGGGCAGAGAGAGGAGACACAGAACTGGAAGCAGGCTCCAGGCTCTGCGCTAGCTGTCAGCACAGAGCCTGACGCGGGGCTCGAACTCACAAACGTGAGATCTGACCTGAGCCGAAGTCGGAGGCTTAACCAACTGAGCCACTCAGGCGCCCCAGTAAATTCTTAATTATGTGTTTGAGAAATGTGTCCCACTAGGTTAATTTCCAATTTTTGAATAGCAGCAATTGCTTTGGGCTACAGATTACTCTAACATGAAGGTATTCTGTGTTCAGTGTATTTCCATACTGTGAACTTTTGCATCTCTTGGCCTTCCTAGTCACATTAATGGCCATGTCCATAGTCTATGAATTTGAGCTGCTTTTCCCCTTTCAGGTTGAACAATGTTTAAAACGTTTGAAAAACATGGATCTGGAGGGTTCAATTCAACATCTGTCTGAATTGTTTTCTTCCAAGTAAGTGGTCCAACTGCTTTATGATGGGCTTTGTGGCAGGCTGGGAACTCTCTTCAGTGTGATTTCCCTTTGGACTTTGCTTGGTGTTGGGATATAACTAATTGTATCTCAGCTGTCCAAATTTTGTTTTAGTAAGGGGTGCCTGGCATTTGTGAGCATCTCTCCCCTGTTGGCTTGTGGAGGGATGGCAAGATACTGACCTCTGGGTCATGATAGATTATTGAAATGTTAGGGTCTGTCAACTTCAGTGAGTCACTAATGAGCATACTACTTCAAATTGACCTCCAAGCTCACCTGCACTTGAAAACTGCTACCTAAGAGCTTTATAATTAATGAACTTTAAGAATAAAAATAACATACTTTTCCTTTTCTGTGTGTGTGTGTGAAGTGAAAATCGTCTTGTAACTACCAAAGCATATGCCATCCCTAGCCAACCAGTGGTTGAGTTGGTGCTCATGAAGATTTTGGGAGCCTGCAAGTTGTTACTTCGCTTCTTGGACTGTTGCTGCAAGACATTTCTGTATCCTTGAATCAACTGAAATGCTTTCCCCTGAATTAGAATTATTTGGATATATTTAATAGTATTTCTGTTTGAAAGCTACGTGGTTTATAGAATTTATAACCTATTCTTAAAATTGTGCTTCTTGGCCTCCTTTTTCTGGAATTGCTGATACAGCCATTGCCAGAGACTGCCAGTCTCTATGTAATGTGTCTTATCCTAAGGGCACTGACAATTAGAAATTCTTAATCTTAGAAGTGAGGAGAGAGACAGAGCGTTAGCAGGTCATGGGGCAGAGAGAAAGGGACACACAGAATTGGAAGCAGGCTCCAGGTTCCGAGCTGTCAGCACAGAGCCCAGCACAGGACTCGAACCTACAAACCGTGAGATCCTGACTTGAGCCAAAGTCAGAAGCTTAACTGACTGAGTCACCCAGGTGCCCCCAGAATGTTTTGAAGCTTTAATTTCTCCAAGAAAATTCCATTTCCAATCTGTTTCTTTCATAAAGGTAACTTATAAAACTCAAATTACTTTGTTTTTGTTTTCCAACTTTAACTTGATTCTCCAGCTTGACTGTGAAACATCTAGGCTTACGAGAATTCATTATTTTAAACCTTGTGATGGTTGGGCTGGTGAGCAGGTTATGGTATGTATGTACATACCTCTGAAATCCTTCGTTTTTGATCTAACTCCACCTAGGGTTCTCATTAGTCATTTTCATATTTGTTTTCCTATGGGATACTGGTGGTGCAGAGGTTCTGTTTGCTCAGTTGATCAGAGTTTACTTTGTATGGATTGGGAATTGAATGTTGATGGTTATGTCTTTGATGTGTTTACCTGGGTATCTCAAGTACTATTTCTAATCCTCTTGTTTATTCTGCTTATTCTTAGGGGTAACAACATTAGAATTACTAATAACTAACATTATTTTTAAATGTCAAACCTTCCATTATTCTTTTCTATAATGAAAATAGCTTTAATTTTTGCTGGTTATAATAATACATGCTTATTTTAAGACATTCCAAAAAAAAAAAATAAAGATGTAAAGAACTGAAATTTGCCTAAAATCTCAGCACATTTAAGATTTTGATTCTTATCCTTTGAGACCTCTTTCCACATCGTACTTTATTTAGTTTTAAGTAAATTTTAAACGTGGATTTTTCTGTTTGGGCTGGACTAATCTGGCTTTTTGCAAATATGTGCCAGAGCTTGTTTTTCTTATCTATAGTGGCAGATTGATAGACACTTGTTTTCAGCTTTGAATCTGTTGTGGTTATTAAATAATCTGCAAATTATAATTACTGGCTAACTCATGACCTCTGTGTCTTTCTCTAGGGTTCTCTATAAAGGTGTTTTAAAAAGGCTGACTTCTTTATATGAGCCATTGTTTGGATTGCTTCACGAAGTCTCTAGGATTCAACCACTGCCTTACTTCAAAGATTTTACTTTTCCTTCTGATATTGCCGAATTTTTAGGACAGCCCTATTTTGAGGTCTTTAAGAAAAAAACACCCACAGCTTTTGCAGCTAAAGGAGTAACTAAATTGTTAAATAAGCTGTTTTTAACAAAAGAGCAACCACCAAGGTCTAACAAAGAAACTGTACATAGAATTTCCAAAAAAACTAAGCAAATGAAGATCAATATGCAGAGTGATATGGATCTTGGACAGCCAGTAAAGAATAAGAAAATCTTCAAAGGTAATTTTCTCGGACATAGCACATACTCTTCTAGTTCCCTTTATTTCTTTTGTAGTAATTTGGCAAGAAATATCATATACTTGACAATTCGTTGATCTGAAAATAGTTTGCTTAAGTTTTTGTATCTGTGTGTCTCTCCGTCTCTACAGGAAAGTCATCAGAATTTGATTTGAGAGCTTTCTGCAAACAGCTGAAGCACAAGGCTATTCAGGTTTGTCCGGCGTCTATTACGATGGCATATGATTTCTGCTACTTCATAAAGTAGATACCACTTACCAAGGGCAGAGGTTGAAATCTGTTTTTATTCAGCTCTCAGCGCAGTCCCATCTTCGTTCTCAGCCTGTTTCTGAATGAATATAGGCACTCCCAAGGGACTAGGGCATCTAGTAAATTCAGTTTATAGAATGCCTTCAGAGACATTTTACTAAGGGTTTCGCTAGGATTTTAAAGTGTCCTTAGATCCACTTAGGTGTGGATTATATTAAGAGTATGCACTTTGTAGTCAGGCAGAAATTGTTTGAGTTCTGGCTTCACTTGGTACTAGCTGTGTGACCTTATATAAGTTTCTTGACCTGTCCAAACCCGTTTTCTAATAACAGTATGCACCTCATGGGATTATGCAGTTTTAATTCATATAAAGTGTTCAAAGCACTTAACTGTGGTTAGATATCATTAGCTACTTTTATCATTGTTACTGTCATCCTTGTCTTTTTCTGTCTTTCCCTGTCAGGGTTCAGATTTTAACAGGATTCCTCTTAGTCCGTGCCTGTAAATTCTGTTCTAGACCTAGCAACAGATAAGTACATCAGTGTCACCCTCTTTCATGTGGTAACTACTTGACTTCTGTTACCATCTCTTCTCAAATTGTTTTCTCCTGGTTTCTTGCACGGATTATTTCTTCTGTTCTATTGAAGAATTCTTAATCATTTCTAGTACATCAGAGTACTTTCTTGAATGTTTATCAGGATTCTAGCTTGGGCTTCTATTCTGTCCAGTTTATGAGTTCCAGGGGGAGGAATCATCATCATCAGCATTGTCATCGTTGTAATAATAGCTAATATTTACACTGCATTTACTCTTTGCCGGGCAGTGTTTGAAATGCTTTATATGTATCAACTTCTATAAATCTTGCAAAAGCCCTGTGAGGCTGGTGATATTATTAGTTTCACATTTCAGATAAGAAAATTGAGGTATAGAAAGGACAAGAAATTGCTCAGCCCACACAGCAAACATGAGGCAGAGCTGGGATTTGAACACAGGCAGTTTGGTTTCAGCCTGTTCTTTACCATTACATCAGTCCCCCAAATAGTTTTGTCAGCTCTTCCCAGGAACTGAGGCTCTCTGCCGTCCACCCAGCTGTTCATAGGTGAGCTGGTTTTGAAGCTGGCTGGTCGGTCGGCATCCCTTATTCATGACTGACCACCACCACATTTTTAGCAATTAGCACGGACATGGTCAGCTTGCTTTCAAGGTCAAATTTCTTTTATCAGTCACCAACACAAAGTATTGATACGTCTCTACCTTTATAGTTTCTATTTTTTTAATGTTTTTCTTGAATGAGAAATTTGGAAGAAGGTAAGTTTTGAATGAAGGATGAAAGCAAGCCTAGTAAGTGGCATATTTTCATAAACAATCAAAGTTGGTACAGTTCAAACTTCACTTGGTGTAGAAAGGACTGAAGAGACAAAGGTCACATCAAAAGACGGTAGAATTGGAAATGATGCTCAGCTTAAGCATTTTTAACATATTTTCAGCAGCCATCCCTGTCTCCATGCATCTTCAGTAACATCTGTGACCCAGTGTTGAAAGTAACTTGGTATAGAAATAAGTGAAAAACAAATCTGTGGTAATCCAGTAGTATCTAGGAAAAGGGCTCTCCAGTGATTTTTTTTCCCTACAAGATAGACTTTGACCAATATTTATTCATATAGAGTTTCATTTTTATGTGTAGGTTAAATAGATTATTTGTCAGAATATTTATATTTCCCATCTGAATTCAGTTATAGGTGGGATCTATTGTTGCACGGGGGCGGGGGAGATTTTGTGTTAGGAGCGGTGGATAAAAAATTAAGTTTTTCAAGACAAAGAAAAGCACAGTGAGTTTAAAAAAATGTTTTCCTTCTTTTAAAAAGGCATTTTCTAATTCTCATAGTGAGTTAGCTTTTCTTTGTTATATATTTATAAGTCAGTAATATTATGTCAGTGAGTTGGAAAAAGACATTTTCTAATTCTCATAGTGAGTTAACTTTTGTCTGTTAAATATTTATAAATCAGTAATAAATCCAATATATTTTTTTCACCTTTCCATATTTCAGGAGACCAGCATTAAATGTTCTCAGTCCAAACTAAAGGCAACCAAACATTCTTCTCAGAAAGCATCAGGAACTCCCTGTGCCAAAAGTTTTGTGCAAAGATTTCGAGAGGCTAAGACTTTCATTCAACTTTCTGAAGAAATCCGAATGGCAATTTTGTGGTGCAGGAGCGAAAAGCTCAAGGCTCAGGCCTCCTTTCTGGGCAATAAACTTCTTAAAAGTAACCGGCTTAAACATGTGGAAGCTCAAGGCTATAGGTAGGTATATAGTAAAAATTGTATCCTTTACTTTTTCTGTTGTCATTTAGGCAACGGTATATATATTCAAGTCAGCTTTTTTTTTTTTTTTTTTTTTTTAATGGGATGTCCAGAGCCTTAGGAGGGATCTATTCCAAATGTAATTTTGTTTGCTTTTGTTGGGCACAGCTATATCACTGAGAGGAAGAAAGTTAAATTGGTTCATTGGATTTATTCACTTATGCTCTTCCGCATCCCAGCTGTTTATTCCGAAGGCCTTCGGAGCGTGTGGTGCGCTGAGCCTGGGACACACCTGTGAAAGACGGACTTCGTTCAATGGAGTCTGGCTCTAGCCCTCGCTCTAGCAGGAGCGCCGGCCAGTCTGCCCACAGCTTCAGTGCAGCAGGATGAAGGTGTGAGAGCAGAAGCGGTCTGCCTCTTGCAGGGGCACACACCAGAGTCTAGGGTCAGGTCATGTTCCTTCGTGGGTGTCAGATTCTCCATGTATAGATTTCCTCTTCTTTTGGTTCTTAGAGTAACGGAACCGCTTAAGGATGATTATCTTTGGTTGTGAGCCAGTATTACTTGAAGCACTACAATGAAGTTAGACACTTTAGAGTTTTATATTTTTATTGAAAAATAGTAGATGCCCATGGCAACAATTTCAGACAAATGGCTGCAAAGAGCAACGAAAACAAGTTTTCATTAAGAGCAGTGAGAGAAGTTGTTGAGTATTCCTAAGGGATGAAATGTGGGAAAGGTTTCTACATTAGGGTCCCTTAAAGCCCTGTAGCCATCTAAAAAGGATCTATTCTAGGATGGAAAATTCAGCCTGAGACAGAGATGATAATAAATAAAATTTAATGAGAAGGGTAACAAACTAGTGTTTATTTGGTTCAACCATCATTCCTTATCCCACAAAGATAGTGCTCTTTTGAACTGCCCTGTTTTGCTGTTTCTGTAATATATTTATAGTACATTTTAAATTTATTTAATGTCGATAAGAACTCTCTGAGATAGGCAGTATTACTCTCATGTTGTAGATGAAGAAATAGGGGATTGTGCTTCAGTTGTTATAGCTGGAGATCTAGAACTCCATTCCAATCCTCTGATTCTTGTTTTCATTTTTTCTATTCCCATTTTAATTAGGAGGTGCGCTTACGCTCTTCCACACTTAAAAATTACCTCTTACAGTTAAGACAAGAAAAAGGGTTTGGAAACTGATCATGATTCACTACATTATAATAGGCTTTCTCAAAGTTATGTATTTATTTAAAAGAGGGGGCGCCTGGGTGGCTTAGTCAGTTAAGTGTCCAACTTCAGCTCAGGTCATGATCTCACGGTTTGTGGGGTTGATCCCCGTATGGGCTCCATGCTGGTAGTGCGGAGCCTGCTTGGGATTCTAGCTCTCTCTCCTCTCTTTCTGCCCCTCCCCTACTTATTCTTTCTCTCTCAAAATAAATAAATAAATGTAAAAAAAAAAGGAAAAGGGAGAGGTGATGGGGTAGAAACACAGACCCACGCTAATCTTTTGAAATCTATCACAAACAGTGAAGCAGTTAGCAAGGTACTGATACACCTCATGGCAGTATACTTTATTCAGAAGAAAAACACCTAAAATGATCAGCTATTTGAGTTCTGGATTCCCACGCTTGAAGATGATACACGAATCACAATTCGAGTAGCTCAAGTGTCACGTGGTCTACGCCAGCAGCTCTATCTTTTCCTTCTTACACTCCCTCATCACATTTCCTCCTTTCCCCTTATTTCCTTCTACAACATGAAGTTGTTTACCCAGATATGGATTAATACATCCAAAAATCCATATTTTTCTATTTGTGATATATCCTTTCCTCAGCTCCACCCCTGTTACATCATGAACAGTTCAGCAGTTACCAGGGAAAAGCTCTGACACTAAAGTATGGAGGTATCTCCCCATTCAGCTACCTTGCTAGGCAGTTCTAGGAACTACTTTACTTTGGGAACATAATAAGGACATATTTGTCTACAACCTGAGTCAGAGGAAACCTTTGCTCTGAAAACACACATTTGGGTTCAAGCTTCTATTTCCGTATTTTTTAGGTTGATTCCGAGGTTATACACAGGCACAAAACTGTGTACTTTGTTTTGGGAGTTGGCAAAAGGAAGGCAGAAGTTTTTGAAAATGTTTTCCTATGTCTTAATCTCAAATTTTTCCTTTCTCTTGTCCTTTAAAGTTTGCCAAAGAAACTAGAGTGCATAAAAACATCTATTTGCAACTGCCTTCTTCGTGGCTCAGGAATCAAGACTTCAAAGCATCATTTGAGACAAAGAAGATCTCAGAATAGATTTTTACTGAGACAGAGCAGACGGCAGAGAAAGTTGCAGCTGACTCTTTCAAAGGAAATTCAGCAGTCCCCTCAAGGGACTCAGAATGCTGCAGATAGCGGAAAATGGAAACGTTCACACTGCACAGTTCATAGAACTGATCTCTATCCCAACAATAAGCAACCCTTGAGGAACAGAGTTTCAAATCCTGCTATACAAGCTAAAGGGAAACGACTTCATGAAAACCTTATAGGAAACAATGAAAATGGATCTGATTCATGGACAATGGTGCAAATGAACAAACATAATCCATCAGGAACCATTAAAGAGACAGATGACATTGATGATATTTTTGCCTTAATGGGAGTTTAAATGCTCATATGTGAGACACTTACTTGCTTAACAAGCTGGCCCAGTGTTCTGTTTTACGTGGAACTTGCTGAGGTCTAGAAAAATTTGGAAATACCACTTCGACTCAAGAGAGGAGCTGGTTTAGTGTAACACTGTAGAGCAGCAATTTCAGTTCAATAAACATTTAAGTAGTTCTGTGTCATCTGACAAGTACTTGACTATTAAACAGTCAAATTTTGATTGTGACTTTGTACCAGGGGTTGAGAAGTCTCCAGTCCTTGAGAAGCAGATGTAATTCCTTAATGAAAGCTGGTGGGTCCCTGGGGCCACTTGGGTGGCTTAGTCAGTTAAGTGTCCCAACTTCAGTTCAGGTCATAATCTCACAAATTCATGAGTTTGAGCCCCACATCAGGCTCTGCACTGACAGCTCAGAGCCTGGAGCCTGCATTGGATTCTGTGTCTCCTTCTCTCTCTGCCCCTACCTCACTCATGCTCTCTCTCTCAAAAATAAACATTAAAAAAAAATCTTAAAAAAACAAAAGCTAGTGGCTCCCTGAAAAACTGAATAATTTTATGATTTACCAGGGAATTAAGAACTGAGTAATTAGGTGGATAAAAACCTGCTCTGTGCCTTAGGGTATATGGGGAATGGGCTGTGATGGAGAGTATCATGGAGTACTTTGGTCTTACTGGTTCCATTTTAGGTAAGAAGCCTCTGAACACCAAGGTTTACAGCTTCTAATGGTTGTGCTGTCTTGACTATATATTAGAATCAATCATCAAAAGGGACTAAACAATTTTGCCACTAACTGTATTATCAAGGACTGGTCACACCCATTATTTCACTTCATGTTTTCACCTTACCTCATAGGAGGGTGTATTAAAATGCTTTTGAAGATCTCCAAAAGTTTCTGGGTTTGTTATGTTTTATTTATTTGGGTGCTAGTGACTAATTCTGAATAAACTTTTATCCAAAAAGGATGTTCGGTGGCATATTGTTATACATGAAGTACAACAGAATAACAAAATAGAAGTAGATGAGTTAATTAAATGAAAAGTAAAGCTTATGGGGTGCCTGGGTGCCTCAGACGGCTAAGCATCCAACTCTTGATTTGGGCTCAGGTCATGATCTCACGGTTTGTGGGCTCAAGCCCTGTACGGGGCTCCCTGCTGATGGTGTGGAGCCTGCTAAGGATTCTGTCACCCTCTCTCTGCCCATACCCTGCTCATTCTCTATTTCTCAAAATAAATAAATACTAAAAAAAAAAGAAAAAGAAAGCTTAGTTTACACAAAATAGACCTAGAAGTGAGGCTGCACATAAATTCATAATTTGGTGCTGATGCTGTCATCTGATACTTGTATCCTGTTTGTACCACTGCTCAGAGAGGATAAATCTTATGTGTTTTCAATGATGTGTAGTTTGATGTATTTTTCAAATGTTCTAATTTACTAAAATTAGGTCAGTAAGCTTCTATTTGTCAAGTAGGTTGTAACCTTAATTTTTATGTTCTATACAAACTTAAAGAAAAAATAGTACCCTAGTATATACCACATCCTTCTGTTCCTTGGCCCTCTTCATTTTATTTCCTTGCCACTCCTTATCTAGCCCTGGTTCTTTTGCACATTTTCCCATTTATCTATTCTATAGGGTCTCCCACTTAAGGCTGTTTTGAGAATGACTTGGTGGGCTGTTTAAAAATGTAGATTCCCTGAAAGCAAAAACGAACTATTGGGACCTCATCAAGATAAAAAGTTTCTGCACTGCAAACGAAACACTCAACAAAACTAATAGGCAACCGACAGAATGGGAAAATATAGTTGCAAATGACATATCAGACAAAGGGCTAGTATCCAAGATCTATAAGGAACTCACCTAACTGCACATCTGAAAAACAAATAATCCAGCAAAGAAATGGGCAGCAGACATGAGCAGACACTTCTCCAAAGGGCCAACAGACACATCAAATGATGCTCAGTGTCACTCATCAGGGAAACACAAACCAAAACCACACTGAGATACCACCTCCCACCAGTCAGAGTGGCTAAAATGAACAAATCAGGAAGCTATAGATGCTGGTGAGGGTGTGAAAAAACGGGCACCCTCCTACAGTTGGTGAGAATGTAAACTGGTACAGCCCCTCTGGAAAACTGTGGAGGTTCCTCAAAAAATTAACAATAGAACTCCACTATGACCCAACAATAGCACTGCTAGGAATTTACCCAAGGGATACATGAGTGCTGATGCATAGGAGCACATGTACCCCAATGTTCATAGCAGCACTTTCAACAATAGCCACCATGGAAAGAGCCTAAATGTCCATTAAGTGCAGAATAGATCAAGAAGATGTGGTTGATACATACAATGGCGTACTATATGGCAATGAGAAAGAATGAAATCTGGCCATATGTAGCAATGTGGATAGAACTCTAGGGTATTACACTGAATGGAATAAGTTAGGCAGAGAAAGACATACCATATGTTTTCACTCATATGTGGAACAAAAACTTAACAGAGGACCATAGGGGAGTAGAATGGGAGAAAAAATAGTTAAGGAGAGGGAGGGAGGCAAACCATAAGAGACTCTTAAATACTGAGAACAAACAGGGTTGATGGGAGTGGGGAAGAGGGGAAAATCGGTGATGAGCATGAAGGAGAGCACTTGTTGGGATGGGTGTCATATGGAAACCAACTTGACAATAAATTATATTAAAAAAATAAAGCTCAAAGCAATTAGGTCACACACACACACACACACACACACACACACACACACGCAGATTCCCATTTGAAAAGACTGATAAACATAGCCAGGGCTGGGGACAGAAGACTGCGTTTTTAACCAGGAGCTCAGGTGATTTTGATGCATGCAGCCTGCAAAGCAGAGTTCAATACTGCTTTAGCTTCCATCTTTCCTGAAGCCTTGCTAAACATCCTGATTTCATTCAAAGTTTTTAAGAAAATTCTAGTCACTTTTCATTGTTTATATTTTCCCGGCTTCCTACAAAGTGGTAGTAGCTACTTAGTACCTTCAAACATGGATAATAACTCATTCAGGACAAGTCTAAGTGTAGCCATCAGTTTCTATGATTCTAAGACTTAAGGTCCAGTCTTGCTTCTGCTTTTATTGGTATGTGACTCCACTGAGTTAGTCAGTTTCCCCGCGCTTGGATAGCTTCACCTGAAGTGGCATTATTGTTCAAGAATCATAAACTTTTATATTTGAAAGAGACTTTAGAAATTATCCCTCATTGGAAAAACCAGTGTTCAGTGAGTTATCCAAGGAGGTAAAACTATAAAGCCTGAATTGGACTACAGGGCTAATACTTTTTTGTACTTTATTAATGTTCCTTTGGAGTAAGATTCTTCATCTCCTCCTTTTCTCCTCTCTTCCTCCTTAGAATTCTGGTGGAAATAATAAAACAGCTTCAAATGTGTCCACAATGTGACAATTTATATATATCTGTAAGGAATGCAGTATTCTAGATCAGTTAATCTTTCCAAACAACTTAAAATTTCCTAACGAAATCTAATATATAATACTATAATGAAATCTAAAATATACAAACTACAACTTACTAGTAAGTTAGGTTAGGAACTACTGTTAGTGTCATCAGACTGCATTTCGGTTGTGCCGCTCTGGTAGCCTCAGAACAGCTCGTTCCTGACAGCACTGCGGTGAGCTCTCCCGGGCCAGACCCTCTCCGCCTTCTTCCTTCACCACTGCTGCGCCAACGGTTTACAGCATGAGTGGATGCCCACGCTTCGCCTCTTCCCTGCTCCTTCTGCCAAGCTGGAGGAACTGCCTGGCACTCGGGCGTGCACAACTTGGAAGAGGCATGGAGCCACCTTCTCCCCACTTCAAAGACAACTCAGAGGCACATTTCATAACGCTCCAAAGAAGGTCCGTCAAGATCAAGCACTAGTACTAATGTGATGTCCAACTCCTGCATCCTTGATAGATTTTCCTTTCTTTTCTATTTCCCTTCTCTATTGCTCCTGTTCCCTGGGATCACTTTCCAAATAAACGGCTGCATGCAAACTTTTGTCTTGGGCTCTATTTTTGGGAGAACCAAGGCTAAGAGAAGCAGTAAAGTAACAGTGGCAGGCAAAATGATGACTTCTAAGATCATGCTATTGTGACCATATATTTTACTTTGTGAATGCCTACATAAAATTTTTGTTTTTAGCTTAAAACACTGTTTTTAGAATAAACCAGTCTTATCAACTATAAAACTGAAAATATTGTATTTCCTAAAAAAGCCACAAAGTTGTTTTATAGCCTTTTTTATCTAGTGCTACTGCTATAATCTTTTAATATTCAACCTCACTTTGAAAAGCTAAGCCACTCACATGAATAGGTCCATAGCATCTTCAAAAAAATCTTTTCTGTTCACTGTAGCTCAAGGTAAGGCTGTATCTTTCCATTCTGAATCTTTCTGTACTAATTCTAAACTGTCTCATTTTTTCTCTTGCCTTTTGTAAATATCAGTTTTCTCACTTAAAACTGGTTTTGTTTTTTGTCTTTTACTAGAGAAAATGTTATCTCCTCAATGACAATAGGTTTTCTGTGATAAATTTGAATTTTACTGTATTCTTGGGTTGGTTTCATTTTACAAATACACAAAACTTAAAGATATCCTTTACACATATAATACCAGTTTAATCTTTATAGCTTTGTGAATTATACATGAAGTACAGAGAAATCAAGTAATTTGCCCAAGGCCCAATGTAGTAAATATTAGAAATGAAACTTGAATTCTAGTCTTCTGATTCTGAATACTGTGTTCACCTGAAGGTGAATGATCCCTGCCTGAAATGACTGGTGTTTCCAGCATGGACTGAGATTTTATCAAGAATATATATATGTTTTTCATATTCAAATAAAGTCTTAGAAAAAAGATTATAGGCATAGCGAGGAGCAATGATCTTCCATCTACTCACAGTGCTTAACAGAAAAGTAGTGCCCCTGTTGACCTAGTCCATTTTATTACTTAAATATACAGAACAGACATTGAAAGACAAGACCCCCATAAAAACACAGCAAACCATTCTCTACAGCAGTAAATAGGTTTTCACATTATGGAATTATGGACTTCTATACGCTCTTTGTCAGTCTGTTGAAACAGAAACACTGTTAAAATAGGAACTGTTAAAATAGAACAGTATTTGTTCTAATGAACAGCATAATTCAATTATTTATAAACATTTCCCCCCAGGCACACATTCATTCTTGCTTTTAGAAGATGCAAGTTTTAAAGCTGAAAGGATCCTTCTGCAAATTACAGATGCACAACATTTAAAACAATGCTGAAGGGCACCTGGGTGGTTTAAGTCATTTAAGCATCCAGCTTCAGCTCAGGTGATGATCTTGCGGTTCAAGAGTTGAACCCCACGTTGGGCTCTGTGCTGACAGCTCAGAGCCTGTAGCCTTCTTCAAATTCTGTGTCTTCCTCTCTCTCTCTGCCCCTTACCCGCTCACACACACACACTCTCTCTCAAAAATAAAACATTAAAAAAATGTTGACATTCTAGGTGTTTAACTCCGGTTGGCATAAAGAATTTTGAACCATCATTTAAACTAGAGACCATCAGTCTTAAGATTTCCTGTTATACTTGCTATAAAGCATCTCAACAGATGGATTCCAGAATAGGTCACAGAACTGTGAAAAGAAAAGAAAAATCATTTTCTCCCTTACTTCAGATGTAGTAACAGATTTGAATTCATCCAACTTGAAAATTCTTTAAAAACTCTTGGGTTCCATGTAAGAAATAGAATGTCTTAATCTGTCCTACATTTCCTCTCTTCCACCAGCCTCTTGTATTCTGATGATCCACATTATCAGACTGATTTCCTTCAGGATCCTAAAAATTTCACTGTATCTACTACTTTGCCTTTTACTTCACAAAGTCTTTTTTTTTTTAAATCAAGGTAGAACTGGCACATAACATTAGCTTCAGATGTATAACATAATGATTAGATACTTGTATATATTGTGAAATAATCGCAGTAAGTCTAGTTAACATCTGTCACCATGCATCATTATTTCTCTTGTGAGGAGGACTTTTAAGATCTGCTCTCTTACAACTTTCAAATATGCAATACAGTATTAATAACTATGGTCACCACGCTGTACATTACATCTTGATGACTTATTTTATGACTAGAAATTTGTACCTTTTGATCCCCTTCACCCTTATCTCCCATCTCTAATCCTTTACCTCTGACAACCACTAATCTCTGTATCTATGATCTTGTTTTGTTATTTCTTGAATTCCACATATTGGTGAGATCCTATGGTACTTGTCTTTCTCTGCCGGGCTAATTTCACTTAGCATAATGTCCAAAATATGCACCCACGTTGTCACAAATGGTAAGATTTCATTCTTTTTTTATGGCTGAATTGTATCAATTGTGTGTGTGTGTGTGTGTGTGTGATCCCTTCTTTGTCCTTTCATCTATTGGAGGACAGATAGGTTGTTTCCATTTCTTAACTATTGTAAATAATGTTGTAGTGAACATGGAGGTGCAGATATCTTTTCAAATTAGTGTCTCTTTATCCTTCAAATAAATACCTGTAGGTGGTATTGCTGGATCATATGGCAGTTCTATTTTTCATTTTTCTGAGGAACCTCATACTGTTTTCCACAGTAGCCATATTAATTCCATCAACAGTGCAAAGGGTTTCCTTTTCTCCACATTCTCACCAAAGGTTGTTACTTCTTGCCTTTTTGCGGGGGGCAGGGGGCTTTTTGATAACAGCCATTCCAACAGGTATGAGGTGGTATCTTGTTATGGTTTTAATTTGCATTTCCCTGATGATTACTGATGCTAAGAATCTTTTCATGTTTTCACCTTCTCCTGTTGACCATGTGTGTGTTTGTTTTGGAAAAAATGTCTATTAAGATCCTCTGCCCATTTTTATCAGATTTTTTTGGTTTTGCTATTGGGTTGTAGGAGTTATGTATTTTAGATGTTAACCTCTTATCAGGTATATGATTTGCACCTTTATTTGGTAGGTTGCTTTTTCTTTTTAAGGATGGGTTCCTTCACTGTGCAGAAGCTTTTTATAGTTTGATGTATTATTTTTTATTTTTGCTTTTGTTACCTTTGTCTTTGGTGTCACATCAAAAAAATCATTGCCAAGACTGATGTTAAGGGCCTATGGTTTCTTCTAGGAGTTTTATGGTTTCAGACTCTACATTCAAGTCTTTAGTCCACGTTGAGTTAATTTTTGTATATGATGTAAGATTTCATCCTTTTTAACGGCTGAATTGTATTTGTTACTGTATGCACTATTTTGCATATGCCTGTCCTGTTTTGCCAACACCATGTATTGAAGACACTGCCCTCTTATCATTGGATATTCTCGGCTCCTTTGTCATAGTGGCCATATGTGTGTGGGTCTATTTCTGGGCTCTCTATTCCATTCCATTGATCTATATGCCTTTTTTTTATGCCAGTACCAGACTGTTTTGATTACTATAGCTTTATTACATAGTTTGAAATCAGGGACTATGATACTTTCAGCTTTGTTCTTCTTTCTTAAGACTGATTTGGCTATTTGGGGTCTTTTGTAGTTTCATACATATTTTAAGATTGTTTGTTCTAGTTCTATGAAAAATGCCACTGGAACACCTTCTATTTTGTTTTTTATTTCCCAGCTTAAAAGTTTTGATCTTTTCTCGAACTCATCTACAACATTCTGTCAATGATTGTGATTCTGTCTTTAGAGAATCTTTGTTTGGAATTCAACTACATAGAAAGCAATTGCACTGTACCAACTTGCAAATTTCTTCTATGCCAATTATAAAAACAGACTGATCCTAGCATTAATCTTTAAGGGCCTTTCACCATTTATACATTTCTACTCAGCTGAGCAGTGTTCAGTCATGAAGTTTAGCATTTAGCTTCTGCCTACAGCCTTAAAGACCAAAGCCAGCTGGACTACACTCCACCTTTCTCTTAAAAGGATGATAGAAGAAAAAAAGAAAAGAAAACCTGACTTTCTTATAATAATTATTTTGTGAACAGGCCAAATTTCTTTCTTGAGGGATGGACTAGGACTTGGTCATGCACATGAAACAAAAAAAACGTATATAACTGTACTTTCTGAATTGGGTTTTGAGAGGTTCAGAATACAGTCTGCCAAATTCCTGTATGTAGTCACTATGGTACAGTGAATGGTGAAGTTCTTGAAAGTCACCAGGCTCTGGCCTCTGAGTGTTATGTGGCTTCTGCAGTGCCTTGGTCACTTATGGTGAGTACAGGGCCAGCAGTGATGCCAGTCATGCAGCAGAGAATGCTGACATATCTAAAGAAGGGAATGTTTCTGAAAAGTACTAGGAATCTGATAACCTGGGTTGTTGGCCTAACCCTGCCATCTACTGACTACTGACTGACTTTTGGCAAGAAAGGAAACTAACATTTATTATGTGGCTGTGTGTATATCTGTCACAATACATTGTATTTAATCCCCCTCACAATCATATTTTTACTAGTGAGGAAACAGACTCAGAAAGTGAAATAAGTTGCTTTAAAAATCCAAAGTCAAGAAATAAGTAGAATCATGCAAAATAAAAGCTGTCTGACTCCAAAGCCCATGCTCTATTTAAACAGATACCTCTCTGCAACTCACTTCACTTCTTTGACTTGTAACCCTAACTAGAAATAGAGATGTTTACTGTGAGGATCAGTTAAGTATTATGAATGACATAGTGACGCAACCTGCCCCAAGACCATCTGTTTTCAGATGGCGCTAGTTGTTCTTAATGTCAAGTCGCGATCTAACCTGACGACATACAGCTCACAGCACTGTGGGACAACTGCTTGGTCACTCCCTTGCTTGGGACACTGTAATTCCATTAATACAGGTCAAGAAAATACTGTCAGTTTTTCCCCAGCCCCATTATACTATTCATTCAAATTCAGCTCACAGTCAACTAAAACTTAATTTTCTCCCAGTAAACGCTGGTATTAAGCCGTAATCTGTCCATCTTATGTTTGTGCCGCTTTTTTAGCTGAGGTCTTACTTCCTTCTTATTAAACAGTTAAAATGAACAGCTGTCCTGCTGTGACAATACTCAGGGCTCTAAGAAGTAGGATTTCATTCCCAGGAGCTCCTAGGAGTCTCCATTACATAGATGGGATACAGACAAATAAACATAAACACCGGAATGAAAGTCAAGGGAGAAGACCATTCTGTAGGACTGAGTGAATGAAGGATTTTGACAGGCATGTTCACAATTACAAACAATTTAAAAGTGATCTGGATTGATAAGACTTTGAATGACGAATTAGGGGGCAGTTTCATATACAACCAAGAGTTACTTGGTTTTATTATTTCTCACAGCATATGCCATAGTGCCTTCCACAAACAAGCTGGGAGTAAGAATGTCATATGGGAAAGATCTCTCTGCTCTAGTACAAGTTACTTACTATATTCAAGGTACATGCTCACTGCATAGACTCATGTTTCACCACTAAACAACATCAAATAGCTCAAAATTGCCAGCTAAAGAAATAACCATTCTGTCTGCTACCAATGCTTAATTCTAACTTATATGAAGCATTCCTTCTTTACATATGGTCCTTTTAAAGAAAAATTTTTATCCCTCACAGCCTCAATGAGCTTTGTACCATATAGGTAATTTGTTTTTTGTTGAAACTGAGAAAAGCATGGTAGGATGCTGTGGTTGTTATTTAGCTTATTTTAAGAAGTAAAAAGTTGTCACTTCTGCCATGGTCTAGGGTTGAGCTAGGCTGAGACAGAAAGAAATGAAGATACCTATGGGGAAAATCTAGCATGAGCCTGCAGAAGAAGACAAAATAGAGAGAAGAAAAAAAAAGTGCTCATGGGTGCTACCAATAAATCATGGTTAAAGGCATAGCTTTCCAAACTCCTCTCATTTTAAGTGATAGCTCAATCTAATAAACACTGTTTAAAACTAACAGCTGTTAGTATATACAGTAATAAAAACAATTCAACTCTTACCTTACAGGAAACAGCTGAGGAAAACATCCCTGAGTCTCTCTGTCAACAAATTTCTGGATCTGAAGCACTTGTTTTAAAAGATGTCCTTTGGAAGATTTGTCAGTTTTTGTTAATACCATCTGTAAGAAAACAAATACTTAAGCGTTAGAAATATTTTTTAATACACAGTTTTGCATAAACTTTTAAAAACAAGTTGATCCTTATCAGTTTCTTAATCTCTCTTGTTTCTTCATTTACAAAATAAAAGCAACACCCCCAAAAGGAGCCATGAAGATTAAGTAAGGATGTATGCAATGCACAGGGGCGCCCGGGTGGCTCTGTTGGTCAGTGTCCGACTCTTGATTTCGGCTCAGGTCATGATCTCACGGTTTGCTGAGACTGAGTCCTGCACAGAGCCTGCTTGGGATTCTCTCTCAAAATAAATAAATGAATATTAAAAAAAAAAAAGAAGAAGAAGAAGAAGAATGTATCCAGTGGATAAAGCATATACTATGTGTGTGCTGTTTAATGGTGCTTTAATTACACAGAGCCATAATATCGTGGATTTAAGCCCAGTGAAAAGGACCCTAGAGCCATATTTGCCACTGATGTACAACAAATGTTGCATATGACCACTATAAATCGCATGTTAACTAAGATCCACAATATTATTAGGTTAATCTATAAAAATTGTCATCTTTCATTTTTGACCTACAAAATCGTTCTGCCCTACATGTAATAATATTAAAAACAAAAACAACAGAAATCAGGCTATTTGTATCCTGTAACTGCTACAATTATAGGAATGCTTATAAAATCATTTAAAAAGTAAGACTTTGATCTGTCATATTTTCCTGGGGAGTTTCTATACAATTAAATTTCTTAACTCATCATTTCTGCTTTTCAGTTATAAAAAATGTTAATAGTAAAAGAAGTCAGAAGCAGAAAAGTGTGTGGTTTCTAATTACTTGTGAATCCCTCCAAATGGCAATCTTTCCTCATAAAACAAATATGCTATTATTTATTTATTTTATTACTATTTTTTAAAATATGCTGATATTTAAAAGGAGACATAATTCCTCTATCACAAGCTCTTTTCGAAAGAAGAAAGTACTATTTCCTTAAAGTTGAACTGAGAAAAATATACAATTCCACTAACTGGCACCTATGATACCAAATCAGGAATGTTCACTTAAAAAACCAGTTTGGCATTATTTGGGTATTTCCTACTATGTAGCCTATATCAGACCTTTGGCTTCTCATACCTAACTAGTTATCACAAATGCTTCAGAAGGCTTTTGCAAACCCCAATTCCATTACCCCAAGAATACAAAAATGTTGCTGACTAGTAACATGGTGTGATTCGCGTTATACTCCACTGTTACATTTTAGTGGTTTTCTAACTTTTTTTGAAACCAAATTATAGTCAATGGGCTCTTCACTTTTTCTTAGAAAGGAACTTGAAAGTGTTATTTTATCTGAAAAACTCACAAAGCAACATAATGTGGATACCGACCTACTAATCTATTCTATTCTAAGACAAACAACAGAAAAAGCATTAGTAAGACATTCCTGGAAGAAATTTTGTTTTAAGAATGTAAAACTCCTACTTGTTTGTGCTGGAGCCTATTTTCTTGCAACGGTTCTTATACTGCAACTCACTTTAGCAAATTTTTCAGTTGCAATTTCATTT
Organism: Suricata suricatta; assembly: GCF_006229205.1. Taxonomy (NCBI): domain Eukaryota; kingdom Metazoa; phylum Chordata; class Mammalia; order Carnivora; family Herpestidae; genus Suricata; species Suricata suricatta. The sequence goes on along the minus strand of NC_043704.1, from coordinate 59,442,798 downwards.
ACATTTTTGGAAAGTACTATTTGCCAAACTGCTGTTAAAGAACTCCTAACATGTTTTAGACAAATATTTATATTGCCACCAAAAAATGAAAGGGAAAAGCAGTTAGCAACACTAAATGAACAACTTGAAAATACTTTACTTTGACTATAACTTTGAAAACTTAAAGCTGAGAGAAAAAAAAGAGAATAAAAGTACCACAGAACTTATCTTAAGGGCTGATGATCTAAAAGATTATTCAAAAGGTGCTCTTGCAGACATAAGACCCACTCTTTCACCAAACACACACACACACGTGCACACGCATACACAAACTGATATTTCTAACCGCAACCATGGTTCAAAAGAAACACTTACCACATAAGGTAATGCAAATTCTTCACACATTTCTATGGCAATATTGTCGGTTTTTTGAATTCCAACACCACTATCCACTAACAAAAATGTTCTCATCAAACTGTAAGAATGCAGAAATAAAAATGAATGACAATATTAAATATACGCATTCATTTCTCCCCTGACCTTTACTATCCTAAGAAATTTTTCTTTGAATAATTTTCACTCCAAAATTTAAAAATGTATGTAGGCCAAAGGAATTTTCAGTTCACTAGGAAGTTCATCCTACAATCCAATAAATCTCAATGCTATTACTTTCAATAACTAAATTTACTAAATATTAATTTATTTCAACACTGTGTATTGAACCTAGGGCCCTCTGTCTAGGGCTAGATATAAAGATGAATGAGCTTGAACTCTAGTGGCAGAGACGTGAACTCAATTAACTGTAAGTTATCACAAAAATGTCAAAGTTTTCAAATATTACTTTAAGACTAACAAATAACAGAAACCAGACACATTATGTTTTATATTTGTGTGTGTAAATACTTTATTTTAGTTTCTATGTAAAGCTACACATACTGATACTTTTTTTAATTAAAAAGTTTAACATTAATTTCTCTATATTTTGTACAATGCTTGAAATATAGAACTGCCATTTGACTACCTATGGAGACCAAAATACTTACATTTACAGAGGATGTGGTGTATTTCAAAACTGTACTGAAGTTTATTTAAATGTGGTAAATACCACAATAACCAATAATTTTTATTTTCAAAATTAGCCAGGTAAGAGTTTAATATAACAAAATTAATGAACTCTGCTGAAATACTAGTTATAGTCTCAATTTAGGAAAACACTTGAATTTAAGATTAAGCTAAAGTACAGGAAAAAATTAAGCAAGCAGTACATACCTTGGCCCTAAATATTGTCCTGTAGAATGAGAATAAAATGGACTGTCTAAAAGAAGTCACTTGATAACGTAGAGTCATAAGGTGCAGAATATTCCATTAATGAAAATGTGCTTTTGGATTAAACTTACAAGAAAATTTTTTCCTTACTTCCTTCGTTCTTTTAGATAGGTCTCTACCATGTCAACAAAATCTTCGGGAGCTCGATAGCCATAACCTGGCATATCCACCAATGTAAAATATTTTCCAACTTTGAAAAAATTCATTTTCTTTGTGTGCCCCTGATAAAATAAATGGAAAAATAAAAGCTTTCTTAAAATATGTCCTTAACCACAAGAGACTCTAACAATAGAGAACGGATGGCTGATGGAAGTAGGTGGGAGGGAGATGGGCTGGATGGGTCAGGAGTATTAAAGGAGGGCACTTGTGATGAGCACTGGGTGTTACATGCGAAGAACCACTGAATTCTACTCCTGAAACCAATACTGCACTGTATGTTAACTAACTAAAATAATCAAATATGTACAAGTACATATGTCCTTTATATATACCTAATGACTCAAAATATTTTTATTCAGCTTATTAAAAGCATAAGTATTCTGAATATAATCCTAGAGTATTGATGATAATACAGAAAAAGAAGATAGAAGGAAATGGCTGGAGATAAGCTTATATGATACTATTCCTTCCCTGCAATTCATTTTTAAGAGAACTATATGATTTAAGAACTCTGGACTAGGAATATGTACCCAAATTATGTTGGAGTCTTTTCATTAGCTCTGTTCCAATAGAAAGTTACCCTGTTATGGTATGACTATATTAGTCAATATTCTCTGATGAATCACAGATCTCCACTTTAAAGAGAAATAAACTGGGGCACCTGGGTGGCTCCATCAGTTAAGTGTCTGACTTGGGCTCAGGTCATGATCTCATGGTTCATGAATTTGAGTCCTACATTGGGCTCTGTGCTGTCAGCAGCAGAGCCTGCTTAGGATTCTCTGGTCTCCCTCTCTTTCTGCCTCTCCCCGACTCTCTCTCTTTCTCTCTCTCTCTCTCAAAATAAATAAACATTAAAAAAAAAGAGAGAGAGAGAAATAAGTTATGGCACAGACTGGTTAAATTAAAAATACTTACTGTCAGTCATACAGGTCTGCATAAAACCTAGATGCAAAGCCTGATAGTTTATTACATCAAGACTACTCCTTCCCTAGAATCAGATGTTTTGCATGTTTCATTGGTTTTTGTGCTTTTATGAAACCATATTTAAAGGCATGTACAACACTATAAAATATGTGTTAAACTAAAATGATGTAATGACAGTAAAAAGTCATGGTTTTGTGCCCAATGACACTATTAATCTGAAAACAAAAGATTAAGATATGCAATTTAAAAAGTCAATTGTTTGGAACTCGGAATAAATATTTCCAGAGGAAAGATTTTATATGAGACTGACGCGCTGCCCACTGCGCCAAGAGGGCCGTTGAGGAAAGATTTTATAAAACAGTGCTTAGGTTCCCATTAGCTGATGTGTCTACCCACAGGAAAATGACAGATCAGCAATGTCAAGAGTACACTTCTTCCATTGTCCTCTCACAGAAGGAAGGGAACCATGCTACCTAGAAATGAGAGTTTAGCTGGGTTATTTGGTGAGACAGAGTAGGCCTGAGCATAGGAGGTTTAATGGATGACAATGATCATCGGCATCAGCAATGGAGCCAGGGAATCAACTATATGAAGAAATGGCAAGCAAGAGAAGACTCGTAAGGCTTCGTGGAAGGATTCCAATGCAAGGAAAGGGAGGCAGTGAGGACTTAGGTTGGTGGGAATATATAACAAGATGAGGGGAACTGGGGGTGAGTTTTAAGGTGAGGGTATCTTAGATACTGGCACAGTCCACATCATGGAGAAAGAAGTAGAGAAAATTAAAAACTGACAGAAAGCTATTACTTACAGCACACTGGCTGGCATAATCACAAAATACAGCCTTGGGGAAACCGAGGTCCGCCTTACAGTATACATGTATGTATGTGTATATGTTTTTTATCTATATATAAACAGAGGGAGTAGGGGAAGAAAGGGAAAAAGGAGTTTGTAAGGTATAAAAGATTATAGGAGGGAAGAAAGAATTCAAAACGGTTTCCTCTAAAATCAACATAGAACTAGATGATCACTCTTAAAGAAGTAAATACAGAACGGCAATAGAACACTTTATTTGGCAACTCTGGGAAAGATCTGGACAAAAACATTGCCTCAAGAAACTTGCAAGACTACTAAAATAAATCCAGACATACGTCCTTTTTCTTCAGAGAAATGTACAGACATTAATGAAATGTCTTACTTTACTACTTATTTAAAAGAAATCACCTTTCTAGGGGCGGCTTGGTGGCTCATTTGGTTAAACATCCGACTCTTGATTTCAGCTCAGGTCATGAGTCTGAGCCCTGTGCTGGGCTCTGTGCTGACAGTGCGAAGCCTGTTTGGGATTCTCTCTCTCCCTCTCTCTGCCCCACCCCAGCTTGTGCTCTCTCGCAAAATAAATAAATAAATAAATAAATAAATAAATAAATATTTTTAAATGTTTTTTTTATTAATAGTTTATTACCAAGTTGGTTTCCAAATAACACCCAGTGCTCTTCCCCACAAGTGCCCCTAATAAATATTTTTTTTAAAAAAGGAAATAACTGTTCTAGGAACTTAGCAAGTATATTTTCTTGTACCTCTCAATATTTATTAGTTATTTTAGTCAATTTCAGAGATAGTGCAGACAAATTTTACACTTCAATACAGTTTCTTTTAAATTCCACCTCCCCACTCCTTTCCTTCAACATACCGGTTTTTTGGATACTCTGACTTCAACCTCTGGTGCCAGTGAAAAAAGGGCTTTTATTAGAGAGGATTTTCCAACATTGCTTCTGCCTATAAAACAAATCTATACAAGGAAAAAAAATGTTACCTGAGTACTAGGTTTATATATGTACATTTTTTTAAATTTTATTTTTTTTAATGTTTTATTATTTTTGATACAGAGAGAGACAGAGCAGAAGGGGAGGGGCAGAGAAAGAAGGAGACACAGAACGGGAAGCAGGCTCCAGGCTCTGAGCTAGCTGTCAGCACAGAGCCTGACACGGGGCTCGAACCAACGAATGTGAGATCTGACCTGAGCCGAAGTCAGAGGCTCAACCGACTGAGCCACCCAGGTGCCCCTATACATTTTTATTACATGATGTATTTATTAGCTGCAAAAATCTGTCAAACTATTGTCTTGCCTAGCCATGTAAACAGGTAGCTAATGGGGCATCTGGGTGGCTCAGTCAGTCGGGCATCTGACTTCCGCTCAGGTCACCATCTCCCAGTTCACAAGTTCGAGCCCTGCATCGGGCTCACTGCTGTCCGTGCAGAGCCCACTTCAGATCCTCAGTCCCTTTCTCTCTCTGCCCCTCCTCTGCTTGTACTCTCTCAAAAATAAACAAACATTAAAAACAAAACAAAAAAGGTGGCTTATGTTGAGTCAAACCTCCAATGCCAGGCTGTTCAAAGCACAACGTAAATTTTCTGATTTACTTTTTACAACATCCCTATAAGGTAGGTACTATTATTTATCCCCATTTTACAAACGATTAAAACGCGATGGAGAGAGAGGCTAACTAACTGGGCCAAAATTACATAGCTAGAAAGTGAATTAGTTGGAGTTTGAATTCAGGACATCTATATCCAGAACCTGTGCCTTTAATGGCACTATAGTACTCAAGACTGTGACAATCATGAAGCACTCCATATTTACAAAGCTTTTTTAAGTAAAACACTAGATGCATTTCAACAAGACTCACTCTACTGTAACTACGGGCCTGAAACTGCATTTCCCCACTGTAACTCCCAGAGTAGACTAGAACACCATTGTAATTAGGAGCTTATTCCTTCCTCTTGACCTCTTGTTCCAACCAAGCTTTTCTCCTTTAGATCCGTATCCTGTAGAAAGAAGCAAAATGTTCCTGATACTAACCAATAATATACAAGACTCTGCTTCTTATCATGGTATGAATGGGTTACACGACCAATCAGTGGTTCTACATGAAAGTAGTATGACTCCCTTGGGGATGTTTTGGAAATCTGCAAGGGCATTTCTGCTTATCAATATGAGTGGGTGGTACTTCGGGAGCAGGGCACAGGGGTGCAATATATTTCGCAAGACTGGGGTCAGTCCTTCAACATGAATTGATCTGAGGCCTGCATAAATTTCAAAAGCTCTGCCAGATTAAATCCAATGGTAATGTGTAAGTAAAACTGAATTTTCAAAAACAAATTACACAAAAGGTCCAGTACTTAAGAGCTTAAGTGGAAACAAGATGCTGTCTCATAATTATTAAACGATTGACCCAGGCCCTCAGTTCTGACTACATAAACTACCAATAACAGTTCTAACTGGAAGGAAAATTTCCACCTCAATGTTGCAGTTACCGCAAACAGATAATGAGATCCGCAAGACATGCATAAAATGCACACTTCTGCATCCTCACTAAAGTTGTTTTAAAAAAACATGTATATCATCGCCATGTACATATACTTGTTATTTTTGCACGACAGGAAATTTGGCTTGGGTGAAAATTACATATTGGTACGGACCACCACATTTATGAAACTGGCATACTTTTCATATTCTTCATTTGATTTCATTTGTCTCGGCATGCTTTCCTTACCTTAATTAAAAAGAAAAAAGATAATAAAGGCCAGTTCATTTTGGGGTTGTTACACTCTTTTAAAATCTTGTATATTCATTACCAAAATAACTATTCACTAGATATGCTTTTTTAGTTAAAATAATTATATGCGTCCACACGAAGCTAGACATATCTGTCGTTCGGAGACAAGAACAGGTGAGGGCAAAATGCCTGTCCAAGTCTTCACGACCGGAGGGCGGGGGTGGCTCTCACCTCCGGGCTGGGGAGGTCCGGGGCGTGGTCGAGTCGCACCGCGGAGCAGAGGTAGCTGATGCGGTTCCGGGCGCTGGCCGTGAAGACGCTCTCCGCCTTGGAGATGTCCTCTAGGCTCGGGTCGAAGATCTTCACGTGAAGGTCCAACCTCGAGTCCGGTGTGAGCTGCCGCTCGAGTTCCTGCAGTGGGAACACGAGCTTCGTCATTTGTCTCTTTGGCAGCCTGAGCACTTCCGTGAAGGCGTGGAACGTGCTGCAAGCTCGGCTCCAGCGCCCCAGAGCCGCCAGCACCTCAAATATCGTCCTCGTGGCTTGCAGCGGCCTCGGCACTGCCATTTTCCTCTCCCCGAAGCCCCGCGGCCGGGCTTCAGAGCCAGGGACTGGTCTGCGCGTGCGTGGCCTCGCTCCCGCTACGCCTGACGGGAATTGTAGTCTCATTTGGACTCGCTCGTTTCCTTCTGAGCTTTGATTCCAGTGAGGCGGGGGTTGGGGTTTCCTGGCGCGAGGCAGGGTGGTTGGGGGCGGGAGATCAGAGGCGGGTGGTTGGCTTTCACACGCACCCCGGCTGAATACTGTGACTTCGATCTGTATATCACTGTGGGGAGGCCGTTTAACGGTTTATAGAGATGAAAAGATACCTGGGCTGTGTGGCCCTTGAGTGTCAAACGAAGGAGCAAAAACATGTGAAGTTCTGGTGGATTCCAGACCCATTTACTTCTCGCAGTTACCTGGTTGTCTCACGGATCATTGGCGTTGATGTTAACTTACACATCACTAGGCAAAGCGAATTCCCTTGTAGAGCTGCAATGGAAATTATGGAGTCCAAGAGGGAAATGTCCAAGTCCAGGAGAATCAGGTCAAATCAATTTCAGAGGAGATTCAGTCCGGTTAGATTCAGAATAAGATGTAAATTCTAGAGGGGAAACGAATGTCAATTAGGAAACCAAGCAGCTAGTTAGTTATGTGGATTACACAAACAGAACATGGAAGTGAGACAGGACTTGTATTGGTCCAAGGGCATCGCTCCTCCCAGAAAACTGTGGAAAACCCACCCTTGGTTTAGTTGCACAGCATGGAGGCTAGGATGTATTTTACTAATCTGTAGGAGCCTGGGAGGCTGATAAATGAGGACTGTATTCATATACTGTACTATTATGTACTCCCCTGTATAATACTGTAGTGTACGTTATCCAACAGAGTGAAAAGGCAACCCTGCTAGATTCCATTGTTTGTTGATTCATCAAAAATATCATTAGCACCTATTATATGCCAGGCACTGCACTAGGTGCTGGAGATAAATCAGTGAGTAAATGAAGAGTTTATGTCCTGATGTTATTGTCTTGAGGCAATAAATAAGTAAAAGACTTTATTAGATAACAAATACTTAGGAAATAGCTAAAGCAGAGTCACATGGATGTGTATGGGAACTGTCAGGGTGTCGCATTTTAGTGTGATCCTCACTGAACAGGTAATATTTGAGTGCAGACTGAAGGAAGTAGGAGACGCATTCCAGATATAAATGCAAAGGCTCAGAGGGAGGAGTGTGTATGGCTTGTTTGAAGAACAGCAAGGAGGCCAACGTGGCCAGAATGGAATAAACAAGGATGGATGCTGGCAGTGACTCTAGCTATTCTAATAAAATTAGTCTGTATATAAGCATTTGAAGTGAATGTATGTTGTTTTTTGCTGTTCGGCATCCCTTGCCCATCGAGGAACCATCTGCTCCCATTCTATGTAGTTCTGTTAGGGCTATCAATAAGGAGCTCCTCCTGACGCAGGAGGTCGAGTTTGGCCATACATTGTATATATTATGAGAATAATGACTATGTGAGTAATGTGCAAGTGACCCCAACCAAACCAGTCATTATGTTGAAGTTGGATGGGCAGCTGGCTCTGCCATTGAGTCAAAGCTGGAATGTGAGTCCAACACTCATGATGGCCTTTCTTCCCAGCTATGTGGAAGATACCCATAGTGCTTGAAGAGCAATGACACTAACACACAAAGAAACACAATACTGAGAGGTGGGGATCCAGGCAATGTGACTCTTGATGAGCTATGTTGAATATCATGTTCTCTGTCCCTCAGCTCTTCAATCACACAAGTCAATATGTTCCTCTCCTTGCTTTTACTAGACCTGATTTGACATGGATTTGACTGCAGCCAAGAGTCCTGATTAATAAAACATCGTAAAATGCTGTGTGGTTCCTCATGTAAATCCATCAGACTACAATGTAAGATGGCTGAACTGTCCTATGTAAATTTCAGCCCTATTATACAGGAGTCATGGTAAAGCTTTGGGGCTTTAATGTTAAGGCTGCCAGTTTGGCCGGCCAAAATGTTATCTTCTTGAGGTGTCTGAGTGGCTCAGTTGGTTAAGCATCCAACTCTTAATCTCATCTGTGATCATGATCTCATGGTTCTTGGGATGGAGTCCTGAGTCAGGCGCTCTTGCTCCCAAGAGTCTGCTTGGGATTCTCTCTGCCTCTCTCCCTCTCTTTCTCAAAATAAGCAAATAAACTTAAAACTTCAGGGAGTTCAAGTCTCCTGTCCACTTAGAATATTTCCTCATTCAGTGGGTATGTATGATCTTTGGTAAAGGTCAGTAATCAACTACACTGTGAAAGTTAGCTGAGTTCAAGGTATGTTTACGATTAACCTCTTGAGAAAAACTGCTTTCTGTTTGACAGCTTAGGAGATAGCTAACGGTAAGTTAACAAGATTTTACTACTTAGTGTGACTTGGGGAAGTATTACCTACTTTGCATACATCCCTTAGCATCAGCTTTTATTGCTACAGTTTCTCTGGCCTAAATGCCATAATTTTACTCTGTCATGTTTATGTAATGAGAACGGGAGGAACACAAGTAGAATAGTGACAGGATCTCATCGTTAGGACAGGGTTATTTCAAGTGTTCCATCAGTGACGTCTGTCTCCAGAATGATTGGCCATTAGTTCCAGAGTGATCTCAATTCATGTTCAAATTCGATAGGTGTCTAGTTTAGGGAATCCATCTAAGACACCAAAAAGGCAAACATTGTAGGCCTAATAGATAGAACCAATGACATCAGAGAGTCAGCAAGTCATACACATAGATTACCTCTTATCCTGGGGCTAAAAATGATTTGCATGCTCTGACAGAAGCAAAGAAAAAGATCCTACAAAAACTGACTTCTAGTTGCAGTACTCTAGGTAACAGATACAGTTAATCTAAGCAATAGATTAGGTCTCAGTGTCCAGTTTACACAATACATTTTCCTATCAGACTCTCTCCTTGTTTTAACAACAGTAATTAACGTGTATAAGTGCCTGCTGTGCATTTACTCGGAATACCCAGAATCGATCTGGTGTCAGGAATAAAATATAAGAAAAACATGGGCACAACCTAATTGGCACCTCAAACTCTTGTATTAGGAGTAAAATAGTCGGGAAAAGGAAGAGAGAAGAGGCATTGAATGAATGAGAGTAACATGAGAGAACTTATTATATATAACTTGAGTTCCTTAAATTGTAATAACTACCATCTGAATGAGTGCTATAATTTTTTTTAATTTAACATTTTTATTTATTTTTGCGAGACAGGTAAAGCATGAGTGGGAAAGGAGCAGAGAGAGAGAGGAAGCCGCAGCACACAAAGCAGGCTTCAGACCTCGAGCTGTCAGCACAGAGCCCAATGCAGGGCTCGAACCCACAAACCATGAAATCATGACCTGAGCCAAAGTAGGACACTCAACCGACCGAACCACCCAGACACCCTGAATGCTATAAATTTAAAAGGCATTTAATTATGTTTTTCTCAAGTTTTCCATGCAACAACTCATTTCATTTGAAAAATGTACATTAGATATCCCTTAACATGTTGACACAAATTTATGGTGCACACATGTAACATGATGTATGACTTGTTTCTCTAATTTTCTAACAGGATTAGAAATTATTATTCTTGAAATTTATTATTTTACCATCATTCAATAAACAGCAGAGATGTATTTCCTATGATCCTCTTTTTTGGGAACTCAACAAATAGTTTAGTTTCACTTTATATTTCATTAATGTACCTTTAGAGAATATCTCTAACTTCAGAGAGGGTATTTCCTTCAGAGAAGCCTTTTGAGCTTTCTTTTAAGGTTGTGCTTGTTGTACCACCAGATTTCTTTAAAGAGATGTGGAGATTAAATAGCAGACAGTGCTCATGTGTAGGAGGTGAGTTCTTAGAATGATTTGGGTTTGGAGGAAGGGTAGTGTAGAGCTTCACTTCCTTCAAGGTTGTTTTTCTCAATAGAAAAAAAATTGTTTTATATAGTCAATTTTTCACATTGGTAATTGCGTATTTGATATGTCTGCCATATTACTGCTATTAAAATATTTTTGAACACTCTTCAACTTGCATTTTTATATTATTCAGGGTGGTTTTTTTTTTTCTTTTTGCCAGGAAAAAAAACATGGATTTTCCTGTTCTTACTGATAACTCCCTTAAAATTTTAATTCTTATTACCTAATAGACAAGTTTATTTTAATGGGTAAATTTACCATGTAGTGTATCTCTAACCTTATCTTCATTGTTTTATTGTAAATGAATGGTGTGCCCTGTGACACGTTGGGTGGATGAGATGGTTTTCCAGAGGCAGGGATGTTGACATGGGTTCAGACTGTTTAATCCACTCACAGATAGATTTTGTTAGGGGTCTTCAAGACAACTACTCCCCATACTTGGTGATTCACTGGGAAGACTCACAGGATTCAGCATGTGATTGTATTTATGGCTATGACTTGGCATAGTGAAAGTATACAAAGCAAAACTGCTAAAGGGAAAGGTACGCAGGTAAAGTCTGGAAGAAATCAGCCACAAATTTCTATGAGTCCTCTCCCAGTGAGTTGCATAGGATGCACCTGATTCTGCTGGTGTTGTGTGAAATGTCCACCAGGGATGAGTGCTTGAGCCTAGACTCCAGCACTGGTGTCACACACAGGCTGGTCATGTAGGCACACAGTGCCTGGGAAACTGACTATAGTCACTGAAATTCCAGATTCTCAGCAGGAAAGCAGGTGCACAGCATAAACCTTTTGTTTGTACAAACAGCAGAGTACAGTGAGTCACTGTTATCACCTAGGGAAAGTTTTCTAATCACGTTCTCAGACACCAGCCAACGCCTTTCTGGGGATGGCAGTCACAAGCCTGCTACGTTAACTCTTTTCTGTACGTAGATTACCTACACTTGTTATGAGACTGTTTACTTGTAGTGAAGTTGTATTCCAGATTCTGCTCTAAATATAAATGACTTTTCTGGAGATTTTCGAGAAGAGTGGGACAAACCTGCTCTAGTCTTTTTAGTGGAATGTGGAAAAACCAGAGCTGTAGTTGCATCAGCTACCTGTAATGAAGTATAGAGCCTCTAAAGAGCTGTTTGCAGTTAACATTAGTGGTTGAACTGAATTATCACAGTGGTTAGATGATGTTTTAATATCCTATTGCTGCTGCAACAAAGCACTACAAACTTAGTGACTTATGACAACACAGATTTGTTGCCTTACAGTTCTGGAGGTCAGAAGTCTGAACTGGCTTTAGCTGGGTTAAAATCAAGGTGTCAGCAAGGCTGTGTTTCTTCTGGAAGTTCTAGAGGAGAATCAGCTTCCTTGCCTTTACCAGCCTCTAGAGCAGCCTGAAATAATTGACTCTTGATTCCTTCCTCCATCTTCAACACCAGCCTGTAGGATCTTCCATCTCTCTTTTTGACTCTCTCTGCTCTTCCCCTTTCCCTTATGCAGACCTTTATGGTTCTATTGGACCCACCCTGATAAGACAAAATAATCTTCCCATTTCAAACTCCTTAATTTGATCACATTTGCAAAATCCCTTTTGCCACATAAGTAACACATTCACGTGTTCTAGGGAATAGGACAGGACGTGTATCTCTTTTGTGAAGATGTTACTATGTTTGCCACAAATGGAGCACAGAATGGGGAGGCAAGTGGAAATTGGAGATCTTGAAGAAATATTTTCACTTTTACTTTGTATCATTTTATACTAGAGTTTAAAGTGTTTTTGCCAAGAAGATATTACTTTTATAATAAAAATATTTAAAAAATTTCGATCCCTAAGTCATTTTTGTTTCTTTTTATAGATAGTAAATTTTATATCATATATTTCTTTGCTTTGTAGAAACATTATTTCTATGGACTTTTGAAGTCATTGCATAGAATTAATCCCATTTAATAGACATCCAAATTCGTGTATATACAACATAATTAAATTACCTAATATTTGTACTTCAAGGGAATATCTTTTGTTTTTGTTTTTTTTTTGGTTAAAAAAATTTATTTTTTTATCATTTATTCATTTTTGAGAGACAGAGAGAAAAAGAGCACTTGAACAGGGGAGGAGCAGAGAGAGGGGAGACACAGAATCCAAAGCAGGCTCCAGGCTCTGTGCTGACAGCTCAGAGCCTGACGCGGGGCTCGAACTCATTGTTTGTGAGATCAAGACCTGAGCTGAAGTCAGATGCTTAACCTACTAAGCCACCTAGGTGCCCTGGGCATATCTTTTGGAAGAAGAAGCATAGTGGAATAAAAGACTGTAAGTAAGGCATTAAAAAACAAAAAAGATGTTTGGAAATATTTGAGCATGTCACTTTCCCCAAACTAGTTCCAATCTGTGTATTGAGTCTTACCCATTAATACTGATATCCTAGGAGACAAGGAGTTGTTATTTGCTTCCAAATGGGCCTAAAACAAGTATTAAGTACTCAGTGACATATTCCTAAATCCATCTTGGACAATTAGGCCATGATGAGGGCTCTGTGACCTGAAGCCTTCTTAGCTACAGGCCTCCCACTCCCACATTCTTTCCTTTTGTTCAGCCACAACCTTAAGAATGCCCTCTAGGCATAACACTGTGATCTGCTCTGGAGATATGACTATGACTTAACACCAAGGGACTTTTTTTTTTTTTTTTTTAGTTTATTGTCAAACTGGTTTCCATATAACACCCAGTGCTCTTTCCCACAAGTGCCCTCCTCCCTTACTACCACCTCCCTTTCCCCTCCCCCTCCCCCTTCAACCCTTGGTTAGTTTTCAGTATTCAATGGTCTCTCAGGTTTTGTGTCCCTCTCTATCCCCAACTGTCTTTCCCCCTTACACTCTCCCTGGTCCTCCATTAGGTTTCTCCTGTTCTCTTGTTAGACCTATGAGTGCAAACATATGGTATCTGTCCTTCTCTGCCTGACTTATTTCGCTTAGCATGACGCCCTTGAGGTCCATCCACCAAGTTTTAAACATTCTCCTGGGTGTCCTCCAGCAGGTACCCAGCCTCTGGGGCTATCTGAGCAGGTCCTTGGGGACATGGGGTTGCTGAACTCTACTCATCTTATGGCTGCAGAGACCCGCTTCGGTCTGTAAAGCTCCCCTAATGCACCATTTCTTGTCAAGCTGGACTTGGCCTTTTCTTGTGGCTCTTGGAGTTTGGAGGTCATTTTACATACACCTCCCTTTCATGGAACACCTGGGAAAACTTAACCCTTAGCTGTCATTATAGTTTATCTTCCTCTTTTCCTGATCCTTCCATATTGTAAACCAGATTTAAGCGGTCATAAAACGCATTATCCTAGAACAGAAATTATTTAAAACATGTACAATGAACAAAGATGAAAGCAGCCTGCTCTTCAGATCATTGCCTACTTCCTTTCTCCCAAAAGGATCTCCCCAAAGTCAGAGCGTCCTCCCTCTGGATGGAGGCACTTCAAGATAGATATTGTGATAGCGATCGACTTTTGAAGATAGAGGAATGACTACTTGTGTTTCCGGTGCTGTTGTTTCTGGGGTTCTCGTTTTGAAGACTTAGGGTTTATAGATCAGCTTGTGGTGTAAGCTCATACTTGGTTCATTCTCACCGGGGTTGCTGAAACCAGTAGGGGCTCAGTCCTAATTGGTTGACTCACTCTTCAGGCAAATATGTTAGAAATGTTGCCTGCTTCTCACAGGTCTGATTGCTTTATCATTGTCGGCCAACTAAAATATAGAAACACTAAATCAAAAAAAAAAAAAGATCTTATCTACCTTTTCTTGGCACAGAGCATTCAACATTTAAACGTTTTTAAGTCTTGGAACCTTTTTCTTTTTCCCCAAAGGTGAGATAATCTTAACAGTATTCTTTCCCCTAGACACACTTTCAAATCATATTTGAAACTACTACTCCAAAACTACTGGCAGCATATTAAATAAAAAGAATTTAATAAGAAGAAATGAAGCATACAAGAAAGGAAGATCACTAGTAGGAAAGCAGTCAGTGGAAAATAATTTAAATAGATGGTGATGCAGCAAAAACTACTCAAGGACTTCTGACTTTAAAATTTTTTGCATTTGTTGAATGGAATATCTGAACTTCTACATTTCAGTAACATAATCAATGCAACAGGTGACCAAAATAAACAAAGATTTGAATAGAGCAGACTTAGGGAAGTTGTATGAAATGCAGCTGCCGCCAAACACAAGGGTCCTTCCGCTCCTGTTGTCTATCTTTTTGCTGCTGTCCAACAGTTAAGTGACAGAGTGATTTATTTTTAAAAGCCATACTTTGGAATTCATAAATGTATCCTCTTTTACTTTCTTTCTTTCTTTTTAAAATGTTTATTTATGGGGCACCTGGGTGGGTGGCTCAGTTGATTGAGCATCTGACTTCAGCTCAGGTCATGATCTCTCAGTTGGTGGGTTCAGTCCTACTGTCAGTGCAGAGCCCATTTTGGATCCTCTGTCCCCCTCTCTGCCCCTGCCCCACTTGTGCTCTCTCTCAAAAAGTTTTGAGTGCACGAGCAAGGGAGGGGTGGAGAGAGAGGGAGAGAGTCCCAAGCAGGCTGCGTGCTGTCAGCGCACAACCTAACCAGACCGAGGGCTTGATCTCACCAACAGTGAGATCATGACCTGAGCGGAAATCGAGTCACCTTTAACTGACTGAGCCGCCCAGGTGTTCCTCCTGTTTCT
>NC_043704.1:59400692-59427554 GCF_006229205.1 Suricata suricatta | reverse complement strand
GGCTGTGAGAGATGAGGAATAATAAAGAATCAAAGGATGAGACTTCTATATCTGGTCATGGCAGACAGTAATTTAGACCAACCTTCCCAGTGAAGAAAAGTAGAAAACAATAATAATTATTATGATTATAATTCTTCTGGAATTTATCTAGGAACCTGCAAGGTAACAAAGAATTAGCTGGCCAAGATCAAGAGAACAAAAAATATTGATTGGTGAAGCTGGCATTTGGAACTGCTTTTACTTTGGGTTTTTTATTGATATAGATGAACTGATTGAAAGATTAAGGGAAAACAGCTTCTTGGGGCAAGGGAGAGAAGGGATGAAGAGGAAGAAAATAAAACCATTCCTCACAGACTGCAATCTAGCTTTGGGCATCTGGTGGTTTATAAAATCTGTTCTTAAAATTGGATTATGATGATCCCAGGTGGCTAAATTCACAGATAGCTGGCAGAAATAAATGAAATTTGTCTCTGGAGGAAGATAAAAATCATTATAGGCTCTCAAATGATTTCCATGGTTTGGAAAACAAAACACAACACCTGGTACATGAGGAGACCAACTTCACAGAAAGTACCAGAAGAAACAATGGATAATACTCACCCACAGCCACTCTCAATATTGGAATTATCAGAGACCTTAAGATATCCTATTAATGCTCAGAGAAACCAAAAGTAAAATTAAAAGTTTTTGTAGAGGACTAGAAATTATAAAAATGACAGCAGAATTGAAAAAAAAAAGAATCAAATAAACATAGATAGAACAGAAAAAAGAATTATAGTAACAAAAAACTAAGTGGCAAAACTGAAGTGTGAATTGGAGAGGTTCAACTTCAGGGGCCATATCTTAACAGCTACTTTCAAAACCAGGGAAAAAATTCTAACATTTTTTATTCCAAATTTGAATCTTTAGAGTTCAACCAACTTAGACTGCTTTCTAGTTATTCATTGAAAACAGGACATCGTCCTATAAAAGATAGGCATCATGGTCAAAATGTAATTTGGAAACAAAAATTTTAAGTTGATGATATATTAAAAACATGATAGTTCAACAGAACATTTGTTATTCTCTTGAAAAAGGTCCATTAAAAATTAAACGAAATCACAGACAGGTGTCAGCCTTTCATGTTTCACATTCTTTTACTAGAAAGTTACACAGAAATCACTTATTATTAATTTAACACTGTCTGAGACACTTAACGTGATCCCATCTGGCTCATTCTGGAGTATTTCTTTTTCAAATTTCCTGTCCCTTCTTGACTCTAGTAATTGGGCCATTTTAGAGATCAGATGATACCTGTCTCTTTTTAGAACAATTTGCCTAAATGTTAGTTTTTAGCTAAGGTATGTGACTTAGATTTTCACTCTTTTCAATTCATTTCTGTATTCTTCTGGACTTCCCCTTCCCAGTTGTCACTCATAGATGAAAATAACATAACTGCCTCTAAAGTCCACCCCCCATCCCCTACTGTGAGAATTGCCATCTGTTCCTGAAGTTGTGGAAATCATCACTGAAGATTCACCCAAGGGTGCCCACAGGGAAGGAAGAGTCTCAAACACTTGATTGGAGGGCTGGCCAGGAACGTTTAGAAAGGGGTAATGGTGGAGAGGCTCCCAGCTATCCCCCTCCTAATGCCGTGGGAAAGGGGTCCTCCTCTGGCCAGGTCCCCACCCCCCACCCCCAGGTCTAGTTTCCCTTTGAGGAAGTGGGATGTGGGGACATGGGAAGAAGGTGTATTATGAGTAGGCCCCAGGAAGGGGAGGGTCCTAAGATCAGGGTGGGGATCACTTTTTCATCGACATCTTAATGCAGAGCTCTCCAAGTTTACATTTTCAATAAGATTTCTATTTAGTAATTTGGTTTCTTGGGAGTGAAAGACAATTGGTTGACTGGCACACCACTGTACTTGCGACCAGAGTTAGATTAGATTATTTTCCAAGATTTATCCACATGGCAGACGTTGTGAGGTACTACCTGATTCCTTCAGGGAAGGATTTTTTGCTCCAGTATTGACAGCATTGTCAGTTAAAGTCAGCCCCTTCATGGATTGCCTCAGCCAAGGCCATGCTCCTTCTTAGAGCTAAGGACCGATAAATGCAGTAGTATAAAAATATGTCCATTTTAGCCTAACAGAGGACAGCTGTGAAGGGCAGAACTCCCCAGGGGGTTAGGTGAACTTGTTGTGGGCCTACCTTGTAGTTTTCTTTCTGGCTCTGCCCACCCCAATTTCTGTTCCTTCATTTTCACAAGTGATGAGTTCAATGTTATTCCTTAATAAACATCTTTCACACTAAACTCCATTTTGGAGTCTGTTTTCCAGGATACTCAACCTATGACAATTTTACTTCAAATTTCTGTGGAAGGAGGCATGGAATCTATCACCCATCCACCTATCCATCCATACATCTATCTACTCATCCATCCATCCATTCACCAATCCATCCATTTCTTTACACTACTGTTTTTATTAAGCCACCCTGGCATCTCAGAAGATTATTATTCTTTTCAATAATATTTCTGTAGGTCATAACATCTATACTACTCACCAAGTAGTCATTTGTTATGTTTAACTAGCTTCCAAAATATGTAAATAAATGTGCAGTGTGAGGTATGCAATCAAAATCACATCAAAACATTACCAAAATCTCAAAGTGCTGCTGTTACTGAATTTATGAAGTTTATGAAAACATCCGCACCAAATTATCTCCAGGGGGCAGCAGAGAGTAATCTTCATGCAAATAAAGGATTATGGACTGAGTTTTTTCTCTTGACTTCCTCCCTTGTTTGTTTCTTTCCTTCTTTCCCTCCTTCTCTCTTCCCATTTTTCCTCTTCCCCTCCACTGCGCGCCTCTCTTCAAAACAGACAACTATGAAGTTATAAGAGTGCCCAACTGGGAAAAAGGGTGAGTGAATAGATGGATAAATTTAGGAGAGGTTAGAAGTGCAGGAGAAGTATGGAGACAAGGCAGAGTGAAATTTCATGGGCTTGAATCCTGTCCCTATCACGCATTAGCTGTGTGACTGGACAATTTACTTAACTCTTCTGGCTTCAGTTTTTTCAACTGTAAAATGGGGATAATAAGGGGATAATTATATGTACTTCATAAGGTTGCAAGAGGATTAAGTGAGGCTATATTTATGAAGTGTTTAGAAGTAGCGCCTAGATGCTATGCCAAAGGTTAGACATATGTTGTTAACTATGGATTTAATAAGTGAGGCCTAGAATTAATATTTAGAAAAATATAAAATGTGGTTACTAATTTCTCTGGTCTGGTTTTATTTGCTAATATTGCATACATTTTATTCTCAAACATTTCTAAGTTTTGCTTTTTGCATAATCTGTGAATTTGGATTAAAAAATTATGCTTTTTTTTGAGAGAGAGAGAGCATGCACAGGGAGTGAGGGACAGAAAGAGAGGGAATCTCATGAGGGACATAGAGGAAGAAGCAGAGCCCTCCTGAAGGGGGCGTGACTCACCCAAAGTGGGGTTCGAATTTATCAACTGTGAGATCACGACCTGAGCTGAAGTCAGATCTTTAACTGACTGAGCCACTCAGGGGTCCATAAAAATATAATGATTAACTCTCATGTGATATATATTATGTCAAACTTTTTAAGAAGAATTATAGAGATAACATAGCATTAACTGTATACTGGAAGTAAAACATTTCAAGGTAAATATCAATATAATATTAGAATGTAAAATATACAAATAACATTTTGTAAGACTCTTAAGTTTCTCGACAATACATTTAATGACTGTGCATGGAAGAAGATCCAGGATTTCAGATGAGCTTGAATCTTCAGACCTTGATTCAATGAAGAGTGCAGAGAATGGAGAATGGGAAATAGGGTATGGCCAAGAGAGCAGCCATTTTATGCAATCACACATTGAATCCTCATGCCTCAATTATAATGGTAATTCATTAGCCTCAAATCTCTAACCACTGTGCCATGAGAGCAGGGTGGAAGTAGAATAGAGACTGGAATGTTGTGGAGTTGTGTTCCTTGAAATTCTTCACACTACTAGACATTGGTCTTTCACCTCTGTGGAATTATTACATTGGCACCTGGGTAATAGTAGGACAGGGTAGATTGAGGGATTTGGGACTAAGTGTTTAGTAGTGTGTTTGTGGGAGGGTGTGTGTGTGTGTGTGTGTGTGTGTGTGTGTGCACATGTGTGTATGGAAGGGTAAGTCAAGCCGTGTGTCTAAGCCAGAGAGCTCACAGAAAGCAAAAATGATAAGGCAAGTAGGTATTGGCCAATTTTTGCAAGAATACACATGCTGAAAATTCAGCTAAGAAAGAGAGGCAAATAGGTACTTGAGTTCTAGGCAGTCAAGACTCAAATCCAGGAGGTGAAAGGCTAGGCAGTGGGGAAAGGGGTCAGGGGGAAAGGCCATTAGAGTCTGTGCAGTATGTATTCACAATCCATGAAACTTATACATAATGGACAAGGGACAACATCTTCCTAACTGGCTTTAGTTGTAGCTAAGTATGAATCTGACATTGGAGACACTTGACTGGAAGACGTTCACTTCAAAAACATGTATAGGCAGGTAAATGAATTTTTGAGTAAATCAACAGGGCAAATTTGAAGACATTACATCTTAAAGCTGCTCTAACTTACTGAAACTCACTGAGTCTTTTTGTTTTGGCTACAACATTAACCTGCATAATGTTGTTTTCTTTGTCTCTCATGTGCCTGATTCCCTTTGTCTTTTTCATTTTAGCTCCAGTATTCTCAACATACAGTGTTATATTAGTTTCAGTGCACAATATGGTGACTCAACAATTCTATATATTTCTCAGTGCTCATCATGGTAAGTGTACTTTTTAATTCCCATCATCTCTTTTACCCTCCCCACCCTCCACCTCCCGTTTAGTAACCATCAGTTTGTTCTCTATAGTTAAGAGTCTGTTTCTTCGTTTGTCTCTCTCTTTCTCTTTTTTACCTTTGCTCATTTGTTTTGTTTCTTAAATTCCACATATGAGTGAGATCATATGGTATTTGTCTTTTTTCTGACTGGCTTATTTCATTTAGCACTTTACTCTTTAACTCTATCCATGTTGTTGCAAATGTCAAGATATCATTCTTTTTTATGGCTGACTAATATTCTATTTTACATATTATATATATAGACACTGGGGCTGCTTCCATATGTTGGCTATTGTAAATAATGCTGCAATAGATATAGGGGTCCGTATATGCCTTTGAATTAGTGTTTTTGTATTTCTTGGGTAAATACCCACTACTGCAATTACTGGATCATAGGGTAGTTCTAATTTTAACTTTTTAAGGAACCTCCACACTGTTCTCCACAGTGGCTGCACCAGTTAGCATTCCCACCAACAGTGCATGGGGTTCCTCTTTCTTCACATTTTCTCCACACTTCTGTTTCTTGTGGTGTTAATTTTAGCCATTCTGACAGGTGTGAGGTGCTATCTCATTGTCTTTTTTTTATTGTGGTTTTGACTTGCATTTCCCTGATGATGAGTGATGTTGAGCATCTTTTCATGTGTCTGTTGGCCATTCTTTTGAGGAATATCTGATCATGTCATCTGCCCATTTTTTAATTGGATTATTTGGGGCTTTTTAGTATTGAGTCATACTTATGTAAAAAGAATGGTATAAATAGAAAGTAGACTGGATGGGAGTATATAAATGGTTATCTCTAGTTTGTGAGTGTATAACGCTTTTTATTTTCTTCTTTATGCTTTTCTAGATTTTCCAAAATTTCTTGAGCATGTGTTACTTTTTTAATTAGAAAAAAACCAGATAACCCTTCTTCTTGGTATGAAACTTAAGTGTAATTATAATATACACTCTACTTTGCAATCTGCTTTTTTTGCACTTAACAGTTTTTTATATATTTTAGATACTAACTAACCTTTCATTGCTTATTTCATTTGTAAATATCCTCTCCCATTCAGTGTGTTGCCTTTTAGTGTTGTTGATTGTTTCCTTAGCTGTGCTGAAGCTTTTTGTTTTGATGTAGTTCTCATGTGCATTGATTCTTAAGTGGCAGTATTGAAGAGGAGTTAGAAGGCTGAGGGGGTAAAAGATCTGGGTTTCTGGTTTGAGCTACACCTTTCTCTTGATCCTGTCTTGTTTTGCTCTGCTTTTGTGTTGCTGGGCCAAGGGGCACAGCGAAGGAGAATCTGGGGACCTGAGATTTTTCAAAGAGGTGCATTTACTAGACAAGCACATTTTTCTCTTTTTATATTGACTTTCATGGCATATCTTTGGTGGGTAACTGTGCTAGCAAGCTCTTGGTCCCTTCATTGTTTTTTCAAGCGCTTGCTCTCCATAAGAGGGAAGGGTGAGAGTCGGCAGGTTAGGGAGTGGGGTTTGGAGTGGAAGAGGTAAAGGAATGGGGAGGAAAGTCTCATCTTCCCCTATCTACTTTGAGAATTCCGTGTTTCTGGACACCATTCTCTTGACTGCTAATTATAGATGTGATCCGACTGAGGTGAGAAGGTGAGAGCTTTTCTATGAAAGTTGTTGTTCTGGAATTCCAACCAAAGGAGTTTAGTGGAGGGAACACAGGGCTAACATGAAACTCAAGTTTTACTCCTTGCTATGTTACCAGGTCACTTTGAGATCTTAGGCAGGTCAGTTAGCCTTTCTGGGCTTTAGTCTGGGCTGTGGCATTGAATGGGCATTAAGTAGATGATCATCACAATTTTTTGATGATGTGAAAAAATGCTCCTGTTAACATAATACTAAGTGGAAAGAGCAGGTTACAGAAACTTGCCTCGTATCGTTAGACTAGTAATTGCCCACCAGAGGGTCAGTCCTAGATCTCTTATCAAAACCCATGATCTTAACCCCTGAATCTTAGACTCTATGTGGTAGAAACCAGAATGCTTTATTTTAAATGACATGTCATCACTGATTTTCCAATACTTGGTGAAATATTAGACAGCAGGGCACTTGTTTTTACCATAGTCCACCAATGCTAGACAGCACATAAGTTCAAGTACTCCATGCCTTCAGTGCCTGATTTCACTGTCTCAGTCATACTCATTCACTGGAAGGAAAGGTTGAGAAAGGGAAGGGGAAAATATATACACTTTAATGTTTGGCAAGAGGGAATATGAAACTGCTAACCTACAAGAAAAAATTGCATGTTGTTTAATCTTTTTCCTGTTTGCAATATTTTCTTCCCCTTCCTGGAGAGTCTTGCCTTGGGGTAGAAAATTCTTAGCACACAGAAGATTTCTTTCCTCCCAAACATAATTTAAATGCATATGAACTGACCACATTAAGGCAGGGTTGTTTTGGCAAGTCTAAATTCCAGAGATGTGACAGCTAAAGGTGGGCGTTTACTTGTAATTTGGTTCAAATGATCAGTCTGGCTCTTCAAAAGCGACAGTAAATGGGAATAAGTATGCGACTGTGAGTGACAGACTGATGGCCTCCCAAGGTGTCCATGTTCTAACCTCTGAGACTTGTAAGTAGGTAAGTTTACAGGGGACAAGGGACTTTGCAGATGTGATAAATTGAGGGTTTTGAGATGGGGAGATTATCCTGGATTATCTGAGTAGTGAGTCCAATGTTTTATAAAGACAAAGGTCTTTATGAGAAGGAGGCAGGAGGGTTACAGAGGAACCAAGGAGATGTGACAGAGGAACAGAGGTGAGGATGATGTAACCACAAGCCGAGGAATGCTGGTGATTCCTGGAAGCTGGAAAAGACAATGAACTGGTTCTCTCCGTGTGTCCAGAAAGAATGCAGCCCTGCTGACACCTTATGTTTAGCCCCGTAAGATCCACTTTGGACTTCTGACCTTAGAACTGTAAGATAAATTTGTGTTGTCCTAAGCCATGGAGTTTGTGGGTATTAGTTACAGTATCAGTAGGAAACTAATACAATTCCAATTCTCCTAGAGTTGTAACCATTATAGACAGTGATTTCACCCAAGAATATTCAAAGGAGGATATTTTATTCCAAACTTTATTACTGAGGCAGTACACCTCTTCATTTGGAGAGAGCTCCTTAAAGTTATTGTGACTGGGAAATATAAAGGGGCGGGTCAGAACAGATAAAAATCCTGTGTTGCTTTGTAATCCAGGCTCAGGCAAATCTGTTTATCTTGGGCACAAGCAGTGCCTTACTGTAAAGTTGATCTGTGCAGAGCAGAAGTGCGAGGGGGACCAATGAGCTGACAGAGAACTCAATCAATCTGCTTCCTCCGTCTCTGCTTCAGTGCTTCATACAGGAAATCTATTGCTGTGTCAAGTCCAGCGAAGAGTTTCTTCTGTTCCAAGTTGCTAACCAGCCTCAGACACAGAGTTGAAGGAAGAGGCTTGAAGAAAAAGAGGATCCTGCTGCCCATGAGCTGAGAGGATCCAGCACGGAGTAGCTGACCAGAGAGAGCCTGACCATGTTCGCAGTTCCTTTCATACCTGTGTGGAGGCAAAGTACCAAGTAAAAGGCAGAAAACAAGAAATCAGAAAATGCCCTGCACTTGGAGGACTTTTGATCTATGGCTTCTACTGATTTTGACTGTCTTCTTTGTGGCTGGTAAGTCTTAATTGTCTTGGGGAGAGTGACAGGAGAATGACTGGTGAGAAACTTGGGACAGCTTTTGCTGAGTTTTCTTTGCCTTTCTTGTGGAGCAATGCAAGATGTCAATCCTAGAGATGGAAGAGGAGGTTCTTCTTGGATTTATTTCACTTTGTTGTCCTTACTCTGCTCTTTGTCTTATTTATTTCACTTTGTATCCTACTGCCTTGTAAGTGCTCTATAATTTCCTTCACTGTCCACTTCCTTATTTCCCCATACTCCCTCCCCCTTTTTCTGAACGAGGCAGAATAAATGAAATGTATTCTAGTCGCAATCCAGGTCATCTGGGTTCTCTTGATCCTCTTCTTTCTTTCTCAAAAAAAATTAAGTAATAATCCCACCTCTTTTGGGTCAATGTTGTTAACAGTATAAATTAGGAAAGTTTATCGCTTCTGCTAACAGTCTGTGGCCAGGTGCTTTTAAAAATATAACACACTCACAATTTAGAAGTGCATCTGGGATGGGTGTCTGTATTTATCTTTAACATGTGTAGGCTGTAAAAGACACTTTCTGGATGAGAGGACACACTCTTCAACATCTAGGTTCCTGTAGGAGTTTGTAAAATGCTGGGGGCAATTGTGGGGGTGTCCGGGTTTCATTACAGAGGGTTGGTAGGAGTTGGTGTGGGAGGGAGTTTTCAGGTTTCACTTTTAGTAAATGGGAGCAGCTGCAAGGGAACAGAGCAGTTGGGTTTAAATTTTATAATTTGATCATTGAAAAAAGAAAAGACTTCACAGTATTGTCTACATTCTAGCAAAAAAAAAATTCTGTTTTCCACGTGATAATCTTACTGGAGAACCCAAGAAAAATAACCATATAGTATTCCTGTACTTTTCTATGCAGAATTTTGTCCTTTGATCTGCAAAGCAAACCAGGAAAGTAGGCAAGGAAGACACTTTTCTATTTTATAAAAAACCAAGGCCTAGAGAAGTGAATTGATTTGTCCAACAGTACTAGTCTATGGCAGAGTCACACCCGGTCAGGTCTGTAAACATCACTAGACATTTGAAGAAGGATTATGCTTTTCACTAAAATGTACTATTTGTAACACCACTGAAAAAAGTTATGCCTCGACTTGGTTCTACGCTTAATAGACTATTCACTTAAAAACACATCTAGTGTTCTAAATCTTTCACTAGTTGAGATCTAATTGTAGAAAGCTCTTAGGGAAACCATGCAGGACCCAACTTGTCAGGGAAGGCAGCGAGGCAAGGAGCTATTTACTCATGTCAAATTGCATTATGGAGCTTAGGTAAAGGGGGAAAAAACCCAAGAAGAAAACATAATTGATAATTTTGAATTGTAATAGTTTAAAACTATTTCTGAATACAACTAGAAGATTTACTGCATAAATCAAATCTCTGAAGCTGCGCTTGTGTAATTATAAAGTTATCCAAATGTTTGGAATCAAGATACCAAAACCCAAATTATATTAGATGCAGACATTTGCATGACAAATTCACCATGAAATAATTTAGAATAATGAGAAGCACACTATTTGGGGCATGACTTTATGTCTTTATTATTGATACTTCATTGTTATTAATACTGCCAAACAGTATTTTGGCAAACATAACTCACTTTATCATGCAAGATAAATGCACAAAGGTGCATAAGAGCAGGCTTCAATGTAAAATATGTTTAATAAGACAGACTTATTTGCCTATAAGTTTAAGCAATGTGGTTGTTGGTAAACAAAGTTCATTAAGAAAGTCCCGGAAGGGAAAAGTGAAAACAACCTAAGTCATCTACTGCACAGCAAGGCTTTCCAGCTCTCTGTCTGGTCCTCTTCCCTCAGTCTCCTTACTTTAGCCTACTACATTTTTCCTTGTGTTAAAATTATATTTTGATTCTACCTTTTATAAGTCATTGATATTAAGAATATTAAATTATTCTATACTTTGAGTCTACCTTTTATAAGTCACTGATACTAAGGACATGATTCTAAAAAGGACTCCCTCCACCCTTTCTTGCCTTTTGGCTAATTTTGGCCATTTATCGTTATCTTCCACTAGGGGGCAGGCAGTAACAAGAAAAAGAAATAAAAAAACAGGGCGGTTGGTAGATTCAGTGGTTTGCAGAAGATGGGGGAAAAAGGATTAAAAGTAATTGCAAAAAAAGAAGGGGATTGTCTTCACAAATTTCACTCCTCTCTTCCTTTCCTAGCTTGTTATAGTGGTGAATTTACATAATGTTTTCCTCTAACCATCCATGCTTAATTAATAAAGCAATAACAAGTCTTTATTAAGAACACTGCATTATTTATTGAGGGTGTATACGCATGTGTGTGAAGAATACCTAGAAATTATTAGCAATATAAATTAGGGAGATAAAGTTAAGATGAAATAATTGGAGAACACTTTAAATCTGTCAGTCTTGAAATTATCTATGAATCTAGTAAAAGTCCAAAGATGGGGGAAATCACAATGGGTTGGAAATGTTGAAGTCCTTATGGAGGAAATGGATCTTGAATCACAGGTTTGGATAGATGGGGGAAAGGCAAATATACACATTGAGAGGATGAGATGTGTGGCATGTAGCAAGGTGCTTTGGGGAGAGAAAGAGCTCTAGCTTGATGGAACAGAGGTTGTGTGCTACGTGATAGTGGGAAATAAGACTGAATTCCAGGGCTGTTTGATAGCTCAGCAGAGAAACTTGGATACTGTGCAGTAAGCATTGAGAACCGTCTTTTGCTTTGTGAACAGGAAGATAATATAATAAAGCAACATTTGGGGACAATGACGTACTAGCAACATTCCGCTCAGTGGGAGTGGCACATGGTAAAGATTTATTTATCTATTTATTTTAATGTTTATTCATTTTTCGGTGGGAGGGGCAGAGAAATTGGGAGACACAGAATTTGAAGGAGGTTCCAGAGTCTGAGCTGTCAGCATAGAGCCCAGTGCAAGGACTGTGAGATCATGACCTGAGCCAAAGCTGGAGGTTTAACTGAATGAGCCACCCAGGTGCCCTGGTAAAGATTTATTTTAAAGTCAGAGTCAAGAGCTCCTACCTTTGGCTTTCCATTTTATAAAAACTGATGCTGCCCCTGAGAGACACTGATGGCCGAGAAAGGAAGTTTCTTTGCAGAGGAAGATATTGAATTTGGTGCAGGGAGAGAGAGGACATCTAGGAGGAAAATTCCTATAGGTACTTAGATGTATTTGTGAGATCATTCAGGGAGTGGAGGGTCCCCAAGAGAAAGTACACATAAAGATAAAAATGATAGAATGAGCACTAGAGATTTTGGCTTTGGGTCCTAGGAATGATAATCATCTCTTTCCTTTCTATAACAGAGAACAAGATCTGAGAAGATATGGGAAGGGAGACAGTCTGGGGTATAAATGGAATGCTTAACCTTAAAAAGGAGGAGGGAAAGCCTTCTGAAATTGAGGAGTAAGATGAGAAATTAGATATGAGGATGATAATAGATTGAGGATAGAAATGTGCACACAGGGACAAATGAGAGAGTTCTACAGTAGATGAACTGTTTCCCAGTAATGTCATGAGTATTTCAGCTCATGATGCTACTTAACAAAATAACTCGGTTGTCATTTGGCTTTATGTTGCACCCCAAAAACCAGTTTTTTACAGTGATTAAAATACAGTAACCTCTGGCATACTTCTGCTTCTTTCTCCTTGTTATCACTGACACACATTTGATAACCGCTGTCGGATTTGGGAGCAGATCTGTGCTTATAAAATAGCACTGGACTGTGTGATCTTAACAGCTTCTCAGAATCAAACCCACAACCATTGCTTTTTTTTAAAAAAAATTATTGTTATGAAACTAAAAAACCAAAGTTGGTGTACAAGTCACAATCAGCTCATTATTTCCAGGAAGGAACAACATTGTTCATGCATGAACAGTGAGCAAATAACTTGAAAGTTTTCTTAGTTCGAATTTGCCTTGTTCGTCCAGACAACCTAGAAACCATCCTAAGAACAAAATCCTATTTGTGTTTAAAAAAAAGCACTATAGAAAAGTTCCAGAGAAAAGCTGGAAAATTGTAGGAGAAAACCATTTTCTTAAAAAAAAATCTCTATTCCTTTAACTTGTTGATGCTGTTGTTGGCTCTCTAGGAATCAGACTATAGTCTGAGATAGGATTTTGAATAGACAAAGTTTATTAGGAAGAACCCTCGGAAGAAACACCTAGAAGGAAGGGCAAGTTTGCAGAGGGAGAAGTCCATCTGTAATTTCAAACACTGACACTCTCATCTGCCCCCATGGGGGACTGTGGGGTTGGGATAGATGTAGAGAGGCCCTGCTTTGAGTCAGGATGGCTGAGGCTTTATACCTCCAGCTCCATCAGTGGATATGGGAAGGGTCTGTCTCCCGGCCATGCTCTGAGTAGTAGGAACAAAAAGTCCTTGAAAAAGATTTTGGTTACAAATTTTATGTCCCCCATAGCTGCCATTCCCAATATTCTTCATTCTTTCCTGAATTTCTGAGTTTCTGGCTGGTATTATTTCCTTTCAGCCTGAAAATTGTTTTTTATAATCTCTAGTAATGAAGATCTATCTGCTGGTGAGTTCTCTTAGTTTCCTTTTATTCGAATATGCTTCATATAGAATATTGAATAGGGATATAGAATTCTGGGTTGATTTTTAAAAATTTCAGCAATATGTTGTGTCACCATTTCTGATGAGAAGTCAGCAGACACTCAATCATTGTTTCCTTGAGTATAATCTGTCATTTTTTTTCTGGATGCTTTCAAGATTTTCTCTTTGTTACTGTTTTTTTTTTTTCAGCACATATAAAGTGTCTGTGTATGGTATTTTTATAGGTATGTATGTATTTCATAATTATATGAAACTCTTAAATCTAGAAATTTATGCTTTTCAGCAAATTTGGGGAAATTTTAAATTACTATTTCTTCAAATATGTTTTCTGCCAACTTTGTTCCAGAATTCCAATTGCACATATATTTGGAGAATTTTTGCTTCTTTATCACATGTGCCTATGGCTCTTATGGTTTTTTCTTTTTTCTTTCTATTCTTCATATTGGATGATTTCTATTGACATGTTCAAGTTTGCTAACAATTTTAATTTAATTTAATTTCTTTTTCCACTCTTCTATTAAGTACATCCAGTAAATATTTTTATTTAGATTTTTTTTAAGTTTATTTATTTATTTTGAGAGAGAGACAGAGAGAGCAGGGCAGGGGGCAGAGAGAGGAGAGAGAGAATCCCAAAGAGGCTCTGCATTCTTCAGCATGGACCCAATGTGGGTCTCAAACTCACAAACTGTGAGATCATGACCTGAGCTGAAACCAAGAATCAGACGCTCAACCAACTGAGCCACCCAGGCACCCCAAAATTTTACTTCAGATATTGAATTTTCTATTTTAGAACTTCTATTTGTTTATTTTCCCCCAAGATTTTATTTAAATTCAAGTTAGTTAACATATAATGAGTATTTGTTTCAAGAGTAGAATTTAGTAATTCATCGCTTTACATCCAACACCCAGTGCTCATCACAAGTGTCCTCCTTAATACCCATCACTCATTTAGCCCATCCCCCATTCACTTCCCTCCATCAGCCCTGTTTGTTCTCTCGAGTTAAGAGTCTCTTATGGTTTGCTTCCCTCTTTGTTTTTATCTCACTTTATTTTTCCTTTCCTTCCCCTACAATCATCTGTTTTGTTTCTTAAATTCCACACATGAGTGAAATTTTATGGTATTTGACTTTCTCTGATTGACTTATTTCACTTAGCACCCCATCCTTGTTGTTGCAAATGGCAACATTTCATTCTTTTTGATGGCTGAGTAATATTCCACTGTATATATACACTACATCTTCTTTATCCATTCATCAGTTGATAGACATTTAGACTCTTTCCATGATTTGGCTATTGTCAATAATGCTGCCAGAAACATTGGGGTTTGTGTGCCCCTTAAAATCAGTATTTTTGTATCCTTTGGATAAATACTTAGTAGTGCAATTGCTGGGTTTTAGGGAATGTAAATTGGTGCAGCCACTCTAGAAAACAGTGTTGAGATTCCTCAGAAACTTAACAAACTTCTATTTATTTTTAAACTAGTGTTTTTCCTCTGTTGAGTTGGGTTTTTTGTTTTGATTTGTTTTGTTTTTGTTTTGTTTTTTTACTTTTCACTCACTGTGAGCACATTTTCTTTTACATCGTTGAACATAGCTTACTATTTGCTTTAAGGTCCATGTCTGATAATTCCAATATCTGAGTCACCCTGAGGTTGGCCCTCTTTTAATGTTTTCTCTCCTAAGAATGGGCCGCATGTTCCTAGTTCTCTGTAAGTTGAATAATTTTATTTGGATTGTGAGTATTACATCATAGAGACTTGGGATTCTGTTATGTTGCTCTGTTCATATTTTTTTCAGAAAGTATTTAACTTGGTTGGGCTCAAACTGCGAACTCTGTCTCTTGGACAGTGTCTTACACCTCAGTGCTTTTTCTTTAGTTGGTCAGCTTTAAGCATGCCCTGCCATGTGTGGCTTCTGGTCAGACAAACATGTGGGTACATTTTATACAGAATTTGGAACTCTCAATATCCCGAGACCAAGGTTGCTCTGAAATCTGTCCTGTTCTTTAGAAAACAGTGGGTTTTTTAATTAGAATTTTAGCTATCTGGTGTACTGATAACTTTAATCTCCTCTGAGATGAAAAATGGTCAAAATGGGAAAAAATGGGAATCCATATTCCGCAGTCCTGAGCCATTTCCTTTTTCCAAGGACTTGACTTTCCTTAAGAGTTTCTTGCTTCTCTACTCTCCAGTAGCTTCAGATATTGCTTTCATATGTTGTCCAAAATTTATAGTTGTTATCTGTGGAAGCTTACTTTGCTGTAAAGGAAGTGGAAATTCCATCAAGTCTATATCTTTTTACTATCATTGTGCTTTTACCAAACTGATATTGATTTGGTTGGTTATATTGTCTTGGACATTGAAGTGGAATGTGTTATATTATTTTTTTAAACATTTATTTATTTTTGAGAGAGAGAGAGTGTGTGAGTGGGGCAGGGGCAGAGAGAAAGGAGATACAGAATCTGAAGCGGGCTCCAAGATCCAATTTGTCAGCTCAGAGTTGAATGCAGGGTTTGAACTTGCAAACCATGAGATCATGACCTCAGCTGAAGTCAGATGCTTAACTGGCCACCCAGGTGCCCCGAATATATTATATTATTAAATGCTCTTTTGCTTCCAAATTTGATCCATGAGGTGAATATTTTGGTGCTTTTCATTTTCTTAATAAAATCTCCATCTCCTTTCCCCAAATTTCTAAATTTTTACATATCTCTGTGTTAGGTTTAAAGGTTTGTCATGAGGTATAATTTTAACCACTAGCTGTGTCATCTTTAAGAAATTGCTTACCCTCTTTAGATAATAATTTCTTCAGTTTTTGAAAAGTGTTTTCAGACAGAAAGGACTTTAAAAACCTTCAAATTAAATTCTTACATTTTATACAGGGACATATCAATCCCTGCATTGGTCAAGGAATTACTAAAGAGATCACCAGCTTTTTTGTAAATGAACTATGCTTGAAACTCATCTGTAATATCAAAGATATAGGGTAAAAGAGATGTGGCGAGTATGTGTGGGAAAATCTATGATTTTTAGATATGATGCACTTGAAATGACAGAAGGCATTTGCGTGGGGAGAAATAGCAGTTAAGGGGTTGAAGTCCTTGTTTAGGAAAAATAAGTCAAAACTAATATGTGGGTCAGTCATTCTGTCAGTTAATAAGTAAGGGTGTGTCTGTCATGTATCAGACTCTGTGCTTCATGCTAGAGATAGTGGACATAAATCGTGCTCTCACCTTAGAATCTCGTAGGAAATGTAGGCATGAAATAAATCCTTGCCCAAGATTAAATAATGTGTAAGTGTGTAAGAAGATAGAGGGTGACATAGAAATGTGGAATTGGTAAATCTAGTCTGGTCTATGAGGCAGGGAGGACTTCCCTCTGGAAGTGATGTTTAAGAGGAAGATGAACAGAAAACGGCTAGGCAGGAAGAGTTGAGGGATTAACATTCTAGGCAAGTCAAATAGCTTGTATGAAGGGCGGAGGGAGCTGAACTGTGACTGCAGAGCTGAAACAAGCAGGGATCAACTCTCTAGAGGCCCCGTTGGGGTTCTAGAAATGGAGAAGAATGATATGAAAAGGTGCAGAGAGAAAAATGGGTTAACAAGACTTCAGGGAATGCCCACGTTAATGTACCTAAGGAGAAAGACAGGCTTACAGGGAAGACAGAGTGAGAAACACAGACAGGCAAAGCACAGGAGTAGTGGTAGAGGCTAAGGAAAGGTGTTTTTTTTCTTGTTTTGTTTTGTTTTGTTTTGTTTTTTTTACAAAGAAAGGAAAGTGGTTAATAACAAATATCTTCTAAACAGCCCAGGAGCACCAGCACTCAAGAAAGGCCACAAGTTTGACTATAAAGGAGCTGATGACCTTCAACACTGTGCTCTGAATGGGAAGGTGCAGGAACCACAAGATTGCTGCTCTTGAGGAGAGCGTGGGTGTGGAGGAAATTGAGCCTATCGTCACAGACCACTCAATTCTAGACGCCTGGCAGTAACTAAAGGAGAAAGGATCATATCTAGAAAGAGAAAGCAGCATCAATTTTTTTCTTTCAATCACCATGGGGGAGACGTGTGTGTTCAAAGGGTATCATTTGAGAACATTCAGTGATTCAGTAAAGGTGCTTCTCCAAACTGGGTGTGTGCACATGTAGTCATTAGTTGTTTAGTGATTTATTTTCTTTTTCCTTGCCATTTTGTTAGCTTGCCATGAAATACTATCTTTTCCCAAAGGTTTAACTACTGTATTAGAATATCTGGTTATATACCATTTTGTGGTATTGACAATTTTTTGGGGAAAATACCCAGGTCAAAATAATGAAATCTAGTGATTCTTCTCCAAAAACATCACTCAGTCTATTTTTCATTGGCTCCCTCCTAGATGTTCCCCAAGGATGATTCTGAACCAGTTCATAAGTTGGTTGGCAGAGTCACCTGTGTAGCCTAAAGTATTAAAGATGCTGTGCTGCCATCTCAGACCTACTTAATTAGACTTATTAGGGAACAGAATCTGAGATTTGGGCTTTCACAAATCTTTGCAAGTTGGTCTGCTGGGAGCCTGGATTTAAACACTGTCTTAGGTCATTATCACCCAAACTCTCCCTATTGTTCCTCATATTCAGCAGATGGCTGCTCACTTCTGATTTACCTATAGTCCAAGGTGGACTTTTTTAACTTCCCCTAAATGATGAGCCTACCGAGGGTGGAGACCTTTCCTCTTGCATCCTACTACTGCCAGGGCTCTGCACAGCTACCTAACGCTAAGTAGTTATACTCTGAAAACGTTTGTCAACAACATGAGCTTCCTCAAAATGTCTCTTGTGTCTAACTTCTCTTGCCCATTCTGCTTCTTTCTTAGACACTGAGTGTCAATCTTTTCAAAAACAATCCCCCAACTCTGCTTTGTCTTCATTTCCTCCAGGTACTTCTAGGATCCTGCTTTACTGTCACTCTTGTAAGTTCTAGCTTTTCTTCTTCCTATCTACAAATATGCTCTCCTCTGTTAGATATCTTCCCAGTTCTCAGTTCCAAATATCAGCCATCTCTCTCTCTCTGTCAGGTTTTTTTTTTTTTGAGAGAGAGAGAGAGAGAGAGAGAGAGAGAGAGAGAGAGAGAGTGTGAGCAGGGGAGGGTCAGAGATAGAAGGAGTCACAGGATCTGAAGACAGGATCCAGGCTCTGAGCTGTCAGCACAGAGCCTGACACAGGGCTCAAACCCGCGAACCGTGAGATCATGACCTGAGCCGAAGTGGGATGCCTAACCGACTGAGCCACCCAGGTGCCCCCTTTCTCTCAGGTTTGACATGAAAAGAGAAAGCCACTTGTCATTCTCCCATACTTTCGAGCCTGAAATCCTTGAAAGAATAAGTCTACCTTTGTTGATAGTTTCTTCTACTTGCTTTTCAATCTTCGTCTCATCCCTCTGTACTAACACTACTCTCTATGACCACCTCCTTGTTAGAAAACCACACTCCTAGTCCTTACTTTAACACTTTTCCTGCATGATTTGATTTTGATGATTCTTTTCTTGAAATTTCCTCCCTGGTATAAGGCATTGCATTTATTTTCTTTTCTTCGTTGTTTTTGGTACCTTTGCTTCTTGCAACAGATTCCTCATTATAAATGTTTCCCATTCTGATTTGGGCCTCTTCTCTAATTTCCACTGCAGAGACTGCAACTTGACAGCCCATGAATGAGATCTGGCTTGCCGGCACTTTCAGTTGGCTTATGTAATATTTTTAAAAATCAGAATTTGTTGTCAATACTTTAAAACTGGGAGATTTTACCCCAAACCTCTGACCTAAGTGTCTAGTGTTCTTGTGAGGATTATGTTAAATTATGTATATAAAGCCCTTAAACCTGGGTCTCAATTTTACATTCAAAAGATGGTATCTTAATTATCACTTTGCAGTTTTCCAATATCTTTCATAGATACTATTTTCGAAACGTGTCCAATTGGGCCTTACAGATCAACATCTTCCTTGTGGTTTTCAATTTTTTTGGAATTAAGAACTATGCCAGAATTAATATCCTAGCCCATATATCTCTGAATATGGATATGCAAGGATATTCACTATCCATTCAGCACATTGTCCCTTGTGATCACTAATATACATTTATACATCTGGGTTGAGGAACAAATCCGTTTCTATTAACTGGTTTTAGACTATGTGATGGTAACTGCCCGAACTAAAAATTACCCCAACAATATGGGTTTTATCAGCATGCTGTCTTAATCCACAGGCTTTGAGATGGTATCATTTTGGAAACTAGGGTCAAATTTATTACTTACCATAATTCTTCTTTCTTTCTAAATTTTATTTATCCATTGAATTCATTATTGAATTCTTATGTTTTGGAGCTTGTTACTTAAACTTTTCTCACTTTTCTTTTTTATAAATTGTCTGGGTGTTTTATTTTTCTCTCTCTGCCGTGTCTGAAGAATATAATTATAGTTACCAGCTAAGCCAATTTTCAACATACGACTTAACCTCATCTTTTGTTGGCCTGTTCATATCTTTTGTTTGTTTTTCATTTGGGATGTCCATCTCTTTCATTATTGGTTTATGTGTTTTTTGTATACTTTTTGGAGAATACTAGCCTTTTTAAATCATCAATGTTCACAATATTCCATAGGTTTTTGTGTTAACATTAGTTTATACATTTTTTTCTTTTTTGCCATATAGAAGTTTTAAGTTCTTTCTATAGTCATCTTTCTCAATATTCTCTTTTATAGTTTCTATTTTGTACCAGGGTTAGAAAGGTTTTTTACTTACAGTGACAACTGTCTCAGTCTGCCTGGGGCTTTCCTGGTCTTAGCACTGAATGTCTTATGTCCCAGGAAACCCCTCATTCCCTGGCAAACCGACATGTTACTGACTCCATGTCTCATTTAACATAAAAAAAAATTATGTGTTTTCATCCAGTACATTTATCTATCTATCTATCTATCTATCTATCTATCTATCTATCTATCTATCTATCATCTATCTATCTTCTATTTATCTGTTACCTATTATTTACATCTTTGGTTCATTATATTTTTAAAAATTTTTTTCTAATGTTTTATTTATTTTTTAGAGAGAGAGAGAAAGCACGAACAGGAGAGAGTCAGAGAGAGAGGGAGACACAGAATCCGAAGCAGGCTCCAGGCTCTAAGCTAGCTGTCAGCACAGAGCCCAACGCGGACTTGAACCCACAAACCGTGAGATCATGACCTGAGCTGAAGCCAGACACTCAACTGACTGAGCCACCAGGCGCCCCTCATTATATTTATTTTTGTATGAGAAGTGAGATAAGAATCTGCTTTTTTTCCTAAATAAAAAACTAGTTTTCCTAATACCATTTATCAATGATATAAATAATTTCCTTCCCTTTAGGAATTTGAATGACTATTTTTATCAGATACTAAATTCCTATATGTATAGATGAAGCACTGAGGTTCAGGGAGTAATCTGTGGAAGATCGCAGAGGTGATAAATGGAAGAGCCAAACTATTAGATTTTCTTACTCTAATTTTGGTGTTTTTCTGAAATAGTCTCTGTTAGAACTTTGGGTTTCCATCCATTATTTTTTTTTATTGCACACCTAATTAGGTGTTGTCTGCTGCCAAATTAATACCTTTGAAAATGTAAATCGCTTTCATAAATTAAACCATAAGAACACAGCGTCCTTGATTCCACGATACCAGGATCATTGCTATGTTGAAAAAAAAAGTTAGTTCTAATTGTATTTTTTGTGTTTTTTGAATTTATTATTTTAATTTTCTCTTATATTAACACATATATTTTAGAGTGCATTACATATGTGCATTTCAAAGAAGAGTTTTACAGTGAGTGTTTATGTAAGTTAAGACTATTTCCAGTTCTTACCCCCAACCTTTGCTGTCAGGGAGCCATAGTTTTTGGGATGGTCATTCCCTGCCTTTCTTAACATTTTACCATATATGTATCTGGCCCCAAACAATGACATTTATTTTGCGTTTTTTTTGTATTGTCATAGATGAAATCATACTGTGTACATTATTTTATAGCTGCTTTCATTTGCTGAATAATATGTTTGAGATTTACTTATGTTTAAGTTTGTACTTATAGTACATTAATATATAATCATTATCTTAAAATTTCAAATGCTTGCAAAAGTGTTTTTCTTTGGAAAAGCTCTGGTGCAGAAATAACAAATATAATTTAAAATAAGAAATCTCCTATTTTGTATTTGTTTCTTCTTTTTCAGAAGCAAGGATACTTGATAATTGAAATATTAAGCTTTAATTCATATGAAGGAGAAAGTTTTCATTTTAAAAACATGCTACATTTCACACTGCTAAAATGGCACTTTTTTGCTTCTTTTTTTGTTCTCCTTCCGTAGGAAGGTACTTTTGTCCCAGGAAAGAAAAATTCAGAAATCATGATATGAGATAGCATAATAGCAAAAGATGAGATTCTTGGTTTTTGGCCCTGGTTTTTCTTCAGATCCTAATTGTCTATAGGTCCTCCAGGCACATGTTTTTCTGCACATAACAGTATTTTTACTTAAGGTATTCTTCCCTCTCTTTCTCTTTTTCTCTCTCTCAATTGGCTGCTTGTCTATTGCTTCATGTATTAATTACCTATTGTTCCATTAAAAATTCCCCCCAAACAAATATTTATATTCTCACAGCAACCCAAGAATGAGAGCGAGCGAGCACGCACACCAAGACAGAAACCAGTTTTTTTATAACTAACTCTTGACAGTGACATCTATCACTTTGCTACATTCTATTTGTTAAGTGAATGAGTGAGTCCAATCCACAGTCAAAGAGGAGAGAGTTTTACAGACATGAATACCAGAAAGAGGGAATATCGGGAACCATCGTAGGGGCTGCCCATCACCTCAATACTAAGATAAGTTGCATGATACAGTTTAACACTTCATCACTATTGCAATTTCACATAATTATTTGACTATTTGGTTGAAGTTTATTATCCCTAGTAGACTGAAACTCCATGATAAATAGGCAGTTATTAAGTGCCTAGCTATTGTAATTGAATAAATAATTAAGGGATATTATCGTAGCTTCCAATTTCCCTCTACTAGTCCAAAGGCTCTAATATACTTGATAGGGGGTCACTCAGGTGCCATTTGAATGAAAACTACTAGTGATCACCTTAGAAGACAGAAGAGAAACATTTTCTTTATTTCCAAAATTTATCATTAAATTAACACATTAGTCTTCAGGTATTATTAGAGAAAAGATTCTCATGAGTCTTTTATATTAAAGCATTCCTGTTAGCTATTTATAAATAAAAGAATTTTGGGGGAAATTGGTGATGCTTTCAATTATTCCTACAGGATGATACCGCTTTTTAAAATAATTTAGTAAAATAATTTAGGCTCCCTCCTCCAAAAGTTACAAAGTTCATGGATTTTGGTTGAATACCATGGACTTTCGCTAGTTCCTGGATCACGATGAGGAAACTGCTTCATTAGAGGCAGAAATACAGTAGGTTACTTGGGTGACAATTCATTCTCAGGACCTCTGCGAAAGGACACAATTTAATTCCACAATCTCTTACTTAAATCCATTTGTAACTGTTGGGAAATAGTACTTTTAGGTCTAACTTACATCCACAATATGCATTTTTATAAAATACAACACATTTACTTAATGAAATGTTAACTTTGGTATTCTAAGCTTTCCGGAGCCAGAAGATTGAGAGTAAAGGTCTCTATATTGTACAGACTTTACTGCGCTGATGATTAGAAAAAGTTATGTGCTTAGCTGAATAAAGGTTGTTCTGGCAATGTAATTTGAATTTCCGGGTCTTCATGTGATTAAGGTCTCAGTCTCAAAGTTGTAGCTACTTTATCTTATTTTATTTTTCAGGCTCAGTAATGAAAATAGTATTTTGTTTGTTTATTATTTTTTTCCCTTGAAAACTCCTGTTATGTTTTATTTTTTCTTTTTAAAATTTTAAAAAATTTTATTTAAATCCAAGTTAGTTAACGTATAGTGATTTTGGGAATAGAATCCTGTCATTCATCACCTACATAAAACACCTAGTGGTCATCCCAACAAGTGTCTTTTGCCCCCACTCAAGCCTTTTTTTTAGCTTAAAACTCATTTCATTGATCTCCTTACTGCTTTGTCTGCATTCTCCCTGAAAAACCTGGAAAAGATTGAAAAGGCAAGAAATCCTTAACTTTTTTGTTTCCCATTTCCATGCCTTAGAAATAATACATGAATCTTAGCAACTATAATAACTATTTGAGTATAACACAGTCCACGTTCTATTTAGGTTACTTACAGTTACTCAGCCAGGAGTTTTTATTGGGAGTGGTGAAATACCATCAATGCTATCTCTTACTTTTTTAGTCAGGAGAACACAGCCGACCACAGGATTTTTGAATAGATAAAAACTGTTTAACCTCACACAAAAAAACCTGTGCTCTTTCTGAGAGCCTTTTTTCCCCCCTCACTGGAGGAAGCCTTTGGAGTATGGCTTTGCACAGTCATGCCCATACAGTGTCTGTTG
This sequence comes from Suricata suricatta, assembly GCF_006229205.1. Lineage (NCBI taxonomy): Eukaryota > Metazoa > Chordata > Mammalia > Carnivora > Herpestidae > Suricata > Suricata suricatta. The sequence continues at coordinate 59,403,915 of NC_043704.1, read as the reverse complement.
TGTGGGTGGTGTGTGCTTGCTCAGGCATATGACAATGACGATTTGGGAAAGGAAACTTCTGGTGCTCAAAGTGAGTAAGAGGTTTCATTTGTACTAAAATCACAAAACAATCTTATTCTACTGATGCTTTTGACTTAGATGGAAAAGTTTTTTTTAAACATTGTTTTCAGCGTCAAGGGTTTTTCCATCTGCATTTTGTTTAGTGTTTGTTTGTGTGGATGCATGTTCTAATGTTAGGTGTGTTAAAATCTTATGTTTCTGATACTGTATTTAATTAAAGTGAGGGCAATTTGTGTACAATTAACTGCATCTATTTAAAAGGTACAGTTTGTGCCATCCCAAACAAGATACAGAACATTTTCATTGTTCCCCAAATATACTTCTGTGTGTGTTTGGGGTCCATCCTTGCCTCTGTCCTCATCTGCAGGCGACCACTGATGTGTTGTTTGACACCACAGATGAGTTAGCATTTTATGTTAGTAGCATTCGTTTGTCTGGTGTACAGTGTATTCTTTTTGTGTCTGCTTGTTTCGTTCATCGGAATGAGTCTAAGATCATCGATGTTGTGTGTTCCTTTTGTTGTGGAGCACTATTCCATTGTATGGACAATTTATCCATTTACATGTTGATTGGTATTTAGGGTGTATCCAGCTTTTGGCTATCATGAATGCAGGTGCTATTAACATCCACACACAAGTCTTTGTGTGGACATATGTTTTCATTTCTTTTGAGTAAATATCTAGAATTGAAATGGCCAGGGTGTATGGTGGGCACATGTTTGACTTTTAAAAAAACTGCCAGAAATTTTCCAGAGTAGTTTCTACTATCACCAAAACTTTGATTATTGGAAATAGTTAAAGGTTTGTTTGCAATTATTTTTGTCATTAAGTTAAAATCTACTAAGGGCATGCAGTCAAATTGCTGTGTTTTGAAAGTCAGTTGGAATAGCTGCTCTCTTTGTGGACGTGCAACCAATTCTACATGCAGTTGAGTACATTTGTTTCACTTTGCTTTATAATCTTAGTGCTTACAAATGGTTTGGTTATGCTTTCTTTAACAAATTTTATTTAATGTTGATTTATTTCTGAGAGAGAGAAAGGGAAGACAGAGTGTAAATCGGGGAGGGTCAGAGAGAGAGGGGGAGACACACAGAATCCATAGCAGGCTCCAGGCTCTGAGCTGTCAACACAGAGCCCGACATGGGGCCTGAATCCATGACCCTTGAGATCATGACTTGAGCCAAAGCTGGATGCTTAAACAACTCAGCCACTCAGGCACCCCAAATATTTGGTTATGCTTTTTAATTATGTAAAATGGCTACCTGATTCCAAAGTTAAATCTATTAAATCAGGTGTATTCAGAAACATATTATTTCTATTCCTATTACCATTTTATCCATTTAGTCTAACATTATAAGCAAGGAAAGAAAGAACACACAGGTATCCCTCCCATGGTGGCTTAGATTAATGGTAGTGTACTATACATGATTTTATGCTTCCTGCTTTTTCTACTTAACAATATTTCTTGAAGACCACTCCATAATAGATTATAGAGCTTTATTTCATTTTTTTAATTAAAAAAAAGTATACTTATTTATTTTTGAGAGAGAGGGTATGCGAGTGGGGAAAGGACAGAGAAAGAGAGAGAGAGAATCCCAAGCAGGCTCCACATTGATCAGCATGGAGACCAATGCTCCATGAGCATCAGCACGGAGCCCATCAACTGTGAAATTGTGACCTGAGCTAAAGTCCAGAGTCAGATGCCTAACCGACTGAGCCATCCAGGCACTCCTAGCTACCCCCTGTTCTTTTTAAAAGTTTCATTGTATTTCATTTTCTGGATGTACAATAGTTTAGAACACTAATCCCCAATGAGTAGCCTTAGAGTTATTTCTAAAAATCTAGCTATTACAATGTTGTAATGAAGAGTCTTGTGCATATATTCTTTTCATACTGTTGCCTGTATATGTTTAGGATAGATACTGACAACTGGTATTGCTGAGTTACAAGAAAAATGCATATGTAATTTTGCTATATATTTCCAGATTTTCCTCTGTTGAAGTTGTAGCATTTACATTCCTACAAGCCTATTGACATGCCTATCTTTCAACAGCTCCAAAGTATTGTCAAATTTTTAGATTTCGGCAGTATACTAGGTGAGAAAGCTATTTCTGCATAGTTTTAATTTGCATTTCTTTTACTGTGAATAATGTTTGGTATCTTTCTATATAACTAAGAAACTTTTGTACTTCTTTTTCTGCAAACTAAGTGTCCATATCGCAGTACAATTTGCTATAAAGTTGTGTTGACCTTTATCTTTTTAATGCAACTTGAGCCAGCTGCATGCCTGGGAGCTGTGCAAAGCACTCTTCTAAGCATGTGCAATGAAAAACATAAATGAAACTCCCTGCCTTCATGGACCTTACAGTCTATTGAGGGAATGATGGTCCACAAATTTTGGCAATTGTCTACAACCCTCCTCCTTAGTTTAACGAATCCCATTCAGATCCAGAATTCATAATGCTTGTGTCCATATGCCGTTATAATCTGAATTCTATGGACTTGTCATCTGATGTGCTCTTCCAGATCTTTGTCTCTCAGTGTTTCCCCAAGAACATGATTTGGGCTTGTTTCTTCAACTGTTTTAATTTGGATTGATTTGGGTAGTGTATTTATCCTAGCACATTTCTTAGAATCTAACCCTTGCGTTCTAGTCACTCTAGTAGGACCTACTTGCAAAAGAATAATTGGCAGTTAGAGCAGCTGACAGGCTGGGTGGGTGGCCTTGGCCAAATGCTTCATTACTGTGAATCTGCATTTCTTTATCTGTAAAATGAGGATAAAAATACCTGTCAGCATGGAGAGGCTATAATCAATAATATCTGCTAGTCACCCCGATTTGTTTCTGGTGTAAGTGCCCCAAAATTGTTATTTTAAAACAATGCTTTTATTGAAGAAAATGGTAGCTAACAAGAGCAGTGGATTCAAAATTTCTCCAGAAAAACACTGTGCATTACATTTTACCCTAAAATGTTTCACTTTGCTGACCAGGTACACTCACTATAGATGCACACTCACTATGATACACTAAAGAAGTGTATCATTTCCTTGTGAACACTTTCTAGGCATTTTGTACCTTCCACTGTGAGAACCTGCCAATATCTAGCCTCAACTCTAATTATACACCCATTTTTTTCTCATGTAATGACAATTCTGAACTATTT
>NC_043704.1:59399446-59400592 GCF_006229205.1 Suricata suricatta | reverse complement strand
TCCCTGCCCCTCGCCTGGGTCACTGGTGCATCCTAAGGAATGCCCCTTATTCGCTCTCAGCAAACCCCTCCCAGCCACGGACACATTATGTCAGTTTGTGGGAGAGCCCGAGCTTATAGATTGGAGAATATTTGTAGGCTGCGTGCTTAATTTTTATTTAATAGGTGTAACAAAGGAGTGAACTTCTTCATTTAATCCTCATAATTAGATAGAAAGTACCAGACACAGAATCTGTGAGCAAAATACACACTTGAACTGCTTGTACGTGTGACTGAAAGGAGAGGAAGGAAGGAAAAAGATGTATTGATTTTATGAGTGTGATTCTCCAAATAAAAATAGCTCAATAACTGTGTGGCTTGGTCAGCCCGAACACCATGCTATTTATAATGGAAGTACCACATGCTTCTTATATTTATGTTTATCTGAATTACTACCTTAGGGGTTGGCATTTCATTCTGATATTAGTGATGTATTCTCTCTCATTGAAACCTGGGAGTAGAAAAATTTTCTCCTGGTCAACTTTTCTACTTTTTATCTTGAGGAGCTTGAGTTACTAGAGAAATCTAAGAGTCTCTATGACCAAAATATTAGATTTAATGATTTTTGTCCTTTAATTTATATTATGTTTTTTCATACATATAAAAACTTCTGAATGAATTTTAAGCCCTTAAAATTTTCTTAAAAATTTTTAAGGTTTATTTATTTATTTGAAGAGAGAGCGCAGGGAAGGGGCAGAGAGAGATGGAGAGAGAATCCCAAGCAGGCTCTGTGCTGTCAGTACAGAGCCTGATGTGGGGTGCAAACTCACAATCTGTGAGATCATGACCCGATCTGAGTCAGACGGTCAGCTGACTGAGCCATCCAGGTGCCCAAAGCCCTTAAAATATTTCTAACACATATATACATATAGATTATCTAAAAGCATATAATATGGGAGAAAAATGAGCTGATCTCTGGAACACTTTTAATGCTTATATATATTTTGTGCATATTTAAGTTTTATGTAAGCCTAATATTTTTGGAATAAGGTCACCCGCAAAGTCATGTTCTAGATTATGTTATGTAATATGCTGTAGGAAATTTAACATGGATTTCCTTATCAAGTTTTCTTGAATCATTCTCTTTGTGTGTCCAGCTAACACTTCC
>NC_043704.1:59397153-59399346 GCF_006229205.1 Suricata suricatta | reverse complement strand
AATGTTCTCTGTATTCCATCTCCCTGTGTTAAGACTGAAGCATTACCCCCTCCCCCACATCTCTGCAGTGCCCCCTGAGGTGACCCTGTTTCGAGGCAAGAATGGAACTGTCGTGTGCAAGGCAGCTGCAGGGAAGCCAGCGGCGCAGATCTCCTGGACCCCAGGGGGAGACTGTCACACTGTGGAAGAACCGTTGGGCAATGACACAGTGACCGTCCAGAGTTCATGCCGCTGGGAGGACCGCCAGGTGTTTAACGTGTCCTGCTCTGTGTCCCATCTCACTGGCAACAGGAGTCGGTCCATAGAGCTGAATTCGGGTTAGTAATTCTAGCTTTTGGGTGATGTTTTCACTCTTTCCGAGAAGTTATGGAAGAATGAAAAAAAGAGTGTCTGGAGACTTTCACTCAAGGACAATCTCCCCAGCCTCTCTTCTATATCCTTCTCCTCCCCCATTAAGGGTTATGTCCAGGAGAATAATGCAGAAATTTGGTTTAAGAAGCCGTTTGTTAAATGATGCCCTAATTTAAAATAATTATCATAAAAATAATTTAAATTATTAAATTCAATTATTTCTGTTGTATACAAGTAGTTAGTTGGGTTGAATAGTCAGTGTACTAATAAAATAATGCTATGGTTTTAGGAGAAGGATAAAGTGTATTTTAAACAAATACTGATGCGTTTTAAAAAAGATCCAGTCACTCCTAAGTTTTCTTCACAAAGTTTTTTGGTAGGATTTTATTTTCCAGGTTCTTCTATAACTTCTTAACTATAGTATTATAACCTCTATGATCAATTTAAACTTTTCTGTTTAGTTTTTTAAAAATATAGGTAGTTCTTAATTGTCATAAGCTCACTACTTAATTCAGGAAACTCCTCTTAATGCAATTTTCCACAGGGTCAAATTTATTAGATAACTGATCAGTTCTTTTTTCCCCCCTGATGACATCCTTTCTTGAATTTTCACAAGCTCTTGTTCTAATCTGGTTGCTGGGGTCTTAGACCTGCTGCACAGCTCTTGTCCTGGCAGAACTTCAGCCTCTGTGGTTACACTTCTAATGAAAGATGGCCCATTAGTTTTCAAGAGGGGGTTTCAAAACAGTGTTTTTGATTTACCTGCAAGAAGATGTTTGTTTTCAAATAAAATACAGAGAAATGCAACGGCCCAAACAAAGTGTTGAAGAAGGCAGAGGGGCTGGACAGCAGCCTGCTTAGCCTCCACTCACCTCCCTCTGCTGGGGACCCATTCAGGGTACAGCAGGAGCAAGGTCTTAAAACCACTGCCTCTCAGAGCTGGCAATTCCTTTGTTGTCTTCTCCTCTTGTCGGACTGAGCTCTAGACTGCTGACAGCATGTAACATATGATGGAAATTCACTGCCATGCATTTGATCAGGTTCAAGGCCCTGGAAGAACAGTGACCTTAGAATTAGGTTATTTTTCCAGTTACTGTTTTACAACTGCCCATTTGTTTCTGAATCGTGGAGATGAGAAACACCCTGCTATTACTATAACCAAGAAACCTGCTCTGCTCTTCTGTCCTGCATGAATTCACCATTTTTGAATCCTTAAAGCCACAAAATCTTGACTTAAGATGATGTCTTGCCAGAAACCTTAGGATCAGAATAGATAAAGCAATTTTATTATAATCATTATTTGAACGCTTAATGGCTCAGAAATGTTTAAAATAAAAATCACAGAAGTGACTTCCATGAATAAGAGACATTTTTGAACTATTGAACTATCTATCTATAATTTTATACTTTATATATATTTGTTTTCCATAACTTTAGTTTTGAGAGCAGTATTAGGTTCCCAGCAGAGCTGAGTGGAGATCACAGAGTTCCCATACGACCCTTGCCTGGCCACTTGCACACCCTCCTCCCCTGCTTCCATCACTCACACCACCGGGTACACTTGTGGTAGTTAATGTGCCAATGGTAACACGCTACCACTCAAAGTACAGGATTTAATTTGGGGTCACTGTAGGTGCACATTTGGGGAGTTTTAGCAACCATACAGATGGCAGGGGTCCCCCTCTGTAGTTTCACACAGAGTAGGTTCATGGTCCTACGGTCCTCCATGCTCCACCTGCTCAGCCCTCCCTCCACTCTAACCTCTAAGAGCCCCAGATCTCTTCACTGTCTGCATAGTTTTGCCTTTTCCAGGTTGTCATATACTTGGAACCATACAGAATG
>NC_043704.1:59395114-59397053 GCF_006229205.1 Suricata suricatta | reverse complement strand
ATTTCATATCCAGTATCACATATTCACTGAAAATAGAAAGCATTCTTACTCAGTCTTGCATGAAGCTCTGTACACATCAAAGTAGCAAAACAAATGTGTAAAACTTCTAATCGATGTATAGTCCTGTAATTTCTTTCTTTAGTTTCTTTATCTGAAACCAAATATTTCTTGGAAGTTCAGAAAGGCTTTAATTTTGGGGACACCTGGGTGGCTCAATTGGTTAAGCACCCAACTACGACTCAGGTCATGATCTCACAGTTTGTGAGTTTGAGCTCCACATTGGGCTCTGTGCTGACAGCTCAGAGCCTGGAGCCTGCTTCTGATTCTGTGTCTCCATCTCTCTCTGCCCCTCCCCACCTCGCCCTCTGTCTCTGTGTCTCTCAAAAATAAATATACATTTAAAAATGATTATAATTTTACATTGTTAATGTCAGAAGTCCAATTTAACTCTTTCACAATGTGTCTGTGTGTGTATGTGTGTGTGTGTGTGTGTGTGTGTGTGTGTGTAGAGAGAGAGAGAGACAGAAATGTGAATTGTGTTTTTGAAAGCATGTTTATAGTAGAAAAGTAACTTAATTACTCATTATATTAGTCCCTTCGGACTGCTTTAACATATAATGACCAACGTCATCACATAAAACAATAGAAATGTGTCCTCTTATATTTCTGGAAGCCAGAAGTCTGATTCAAGGTGTCAGCAGAGCTGTGTTCCTTCCAACAGTTCTAGGGAAGATTCCTTTCTTGCTTCTCCCAGCTTTTGGTGGCTGCTAGCAATCCTTGGTGTTCCTTGGCTTGTAGATGTATCATTTCAATCTCCACCTCCATCTCACACTGCCTTCTCCCTGTGTCTTTTCTCTTCCCTTCTTGGGACTCCTGTCATGGCTTTAGGGCCCAACTCTCGTCCAGGATGAGCTCATGTCAAGGGCTTTAACTTAATAACCTATTTGGAGACCCATTTTCCAAATACAGCCACACTCACAGGTGCCAACTGGATATTTCTTTGGGGGGAGAGGGATGCCATTCAACCTACCTTTCTTAGGAAGCGAGCATCATCTATGCATTGTCCTCAACCCTTAGATTTATAGTTTATGTGATTATTTTACTTATTTTATTCTGTAGTTGACTTGAAACTGAATTGTTCTAGAAAGTGAATAATTGAATGAAATTAGAAAGTATATGTATAAGTCCAAGAATGCATTTTGGAATGACTGGAATTATTTTTCAATGAAGTAAGATATGTAACAAAAATAAAATGTTAAAGCATTAACGAAAAGCTAACTGTGATGGCAACTTTGGGAGACAGTCGGTCTGGGTGAGGAACACATTAAATAAATAATATCGCCAAGACCTAATTAATAACTTATGTTTTAAAAGTTAAATTAAAAATTTTTTGATATGCGGTTGGTATGCCAAATGGTCACATACTTGACTAATAAAGCATATTCTATACTAAATAAGCACAGAAATAATTTTAGAGTGAAAAGTTTATGCGTACTCTTAAATAATTAAATAAATATTTTATTTAGACATTTAGACAATATGGTCTATAAATACATATAAGACTATTCAAGATCCTAAAACATAAAACCTATGCCAGCATCAAGGTCATTTCTAGTAGAATTGTCATGAAAAGATGACCATTACCTGCACTGTAATTGTCCTTGCTCATCTGCTGCCTTAATCCATTGCTTAGTGTAACCACACTACTTATTTCTGCATTTACGCATTCTGAAAAGACAGATGGGGTGATCAGAGGAATATGCATTACTATTTCTGACTCCTACTTAAAATCACACTTTTTTCACATTCTTCAGGCCATTTCTGGATTGCATAAATTCGACCAGCAAGCAAGTCTCAGAAGAATTTGCCCCAAGATGAACTTTTGACCTGAAGTTCCTACCTGTTTGGCACAGCGCTACATTAGATCCAGAGTGTCTGT
>NC_043704.1:59380456-59395014 GCF_006229205.1 Suricata suricatta | reverse complement strand
GTGATATTAATATGCTAACATCAACTCTCCCATAATCAAGAAGTTGTCCTAAATGTGTAGATTTGGACTACACTAAATGAGAAGAAGGAGTTTGCTTGATTACTTAGGCATGTAAGCACAGTGAATTAGGCCAATTAGGACAAGGTCTTGGGAGAGCTTGTGTATGCTAAATTTCTATATCAGCAAATAATTACAATAATTTAGGCAATAAAGTGGAGGTAATACATTTATTCCATTATATCAATTCTATTGCATAATTTCACCCTTATCCCAGCATCCATAATTATCTTCTCTATATGTATTAATTAAAGCAGCATTCTTATTTCTGGTTGTTCAGTTCTGATTTATTTTAGATTCTATCAAAAATGAACCACACATGTCCATAGTATACTGTTTTGTTTCTTCCATTTTTAACGAAATAATGATGTTTCCTGGGGCGCCTGGGTGGCTCAGCCGGTTAAGCCTCTGACTTCAGCTCAGGTCAGATCTTATGTTCGTGGGTTCGAGCCCCGTGTCAGGCTCTGTGCTGACAGCTAACTCAGAGCCTGGATCCTGCTTCAGATTCTGTGTCTCCCTCTCTCTCTGCCCCTCCCCCTCTCATGCTCTGTCTCTCTCTGTATCAATAATAAAAAAATAAATAAAAAATAAAAAAAATTAAAAAAATAAAAATTAAAAAAAATGATGTTTCCTTCATTTACTATAGCTCGTTTCTTTTTTTTTTTTTTTACAGAAAATGCAAATTAAAAAAACCGGAAGCTAATTCAGTTGCTGAGGAGGTAAGATAATATAAAAACAATATTTGCAAACTTATAAGTCACATGGTCTGAAAATATAGCCACATAATTTATATTTTGCATCATATTAGTATTTTAATTCAAACATAAAAATTCCAATTTTGTAATGCTAATAGTCAGGCATACTTATTTTGTTAATTATCTACCATTTTACTATTTATATACACCTTAAATCATTTTTTTCATTTCAAGAACCATATCTTACAAAACACAGAATTATTTCTTCATTCAGATTATAATCTTTGGAGAAAGTGAATTGTTCTTTCCTCCTCCCATGAAACCATCTCTAATCCTTGACTTACCTTTCTCAACACCATCATCATTTTCCTCGTACCTGTGCTTAAATCCTATCCTGCTCTAAATCTCATTACTCGTAGTTTACCAAGTCTTTGACTCTCTCCTCTGAAATACCTTTCAGATTGATTCCTCTTCTTCCTACTTCCATACAATCTTTTTCATCAGACACTGAGATTTACATAATCAACACTTTTTTTGATAAGATAATAGAGGAAAGTCTTTCTCTTATGTCCATGTAAGCCCAGAGATACAGATATTGGCACTATTGGTAGATACTAACATGGTGGGCACCAGTTAGGAAAACGTAGGTAGTTAATGACTTCTAGTTTTTTGAATTGATTTTTGACTTTGAGTTCTTTCTCAGGAGGAAATGCAGCCTTATGCCAGCTACACAGAGAAGAGCAATCCACTGTATGACACTGTGAGCAAGGTGAAGAGGTCTGAGTTGTTACAATATGAAACTGATGGGCTGTGACTCCATACTTCATAAGTTACTGGAATCTAGCACTAGGACAAATGAATAAAGATACAGTACAGCTACCATTCTGATTTTCTTAGAGTTCTACAATAGAAAACCTATTTTGAGATTAGCTTTTCAAAGATTCAGAAAAGATTCTTTTAAAGTGTTTGATTTCATATTCTTACTTATGCAATTGATACTTTAGAATGTTAGCTGCTATTAGCTAGTTCTCTGAACTGATATTGTTACAAAGAAAGCAAATGCTTATGATAAAATATTCTAATTGCTTAGTACAGTAGATAATGAAAACTGAATTCCCTCAAGAAAGAACTCTGCAGAGGAAATAGTCATCAATCGGTTTTATGTATTCCTCCAGAAAATTTTGTGTACATACATATACTGAAGGTGTGTGTATGTGTACATTTACAAGGCCTTACATATATACCCATATCCTTGTCAAGATACATATTGGGAACATACCGTGACACTCTTCTGTACTGATAGAAAGCTATAATATAATAGGTCTTGGAGATCTTTTATGTGAATACAAACAGAGCTACCTCATTCTTTTTAATGGTTATAAAACATTCCATTGTATGGTTATGTCATAATTTAAATAGCTGTAGCCCTAGTGATAGACATTTAGATAGCTTTAAGTTTTGTTTGAATGTTTTGCTGTTATAACCAATAACACATAGAATGTATCTCTTTGTATTTGTTTCGGTATATTTATAGAGTAATTTCCCTGAGTGGAATTACCGGGTCAAAAGGATTTGTGCATTTTTGTATTGATTGATATGTCAAGTCGTATCAATGTACATTCCCTTCAACTGTGTTTGAATGTGCCTTTCCATATATGTTATTTTAATATATGCAAGATTCCCACTTCTTGATTTTAATCAACCAGTTAACTAATGTGATGTAAGATTATAATAAAAATTACACTATTTAACAATACTGGATTTACGTTTTTCTGTCATGTTTATGAGAAAGAGCATGAATGAAAGGGAACACATGATGAATTGGCTTTCTGAACTCATTTGATGTCAATAGAGACTTTGATGGCTAATGCCTAACAGTTTTGCATATGTGGTAAATTTAAAATGAGTTTTTTAATGACGTACATTTTATTATGAGGTATTTAGCAAGTAACAGATGGTCATTGATTATAAAAGCAGCTAAATTTGCATTTTGAAGAACTTCAGTATCCATAAAATTGGCTCATATGCTAAGAGAATGGCCAAAGGATGATATGACCCCTCCCCTCAATTTTTCTGTGGCATATATATTTATTGTTTTTAACATTATGAAAAACATTTAACTTATGAAAATTTATTTAAAAAAACCAGTCTGCTTCCCCATACTAGGAAAACATTAAAAATTTTCATCATGGCAAAAATTGAGACAAAATCCATTCATTCTTCAATTATGCCATTTGTGGTGAGTCAAACTCAAGAGTTGGATGCTTACCCCCCTGAGCCACCCAGGTGTACTGGGGTTTTAACATTTTGTTCTCTAAAATGTTGCTTCATTTTCTCCTCACTTGCAATGCTTCCTGTGAAAAATCTAGGTTCATTCTTGACATTCTTCCTGGGTGTTTTTTTCTTTGGCTGCTTCTAAGATTTTTTTTTTTTTACCCCTGGTTTTAAGCAATTTGATTAAAATGTCCTTTGGTGTAGTTTCTTCATATTTCTTTGTGCCTGGGGTTCTTTAAGCCTCTTGCATTTGTAAGTTTATACTTTTTAACAAACTAGAAAAATTCCTTTTGCTATTATTTTCTTAAAATTTCTCTCTGTCTCCTTTTCTCTTTTCTGTCCTTTGTTTACTCCAAATACTATAAATACGTTATCAGGCCTCTTGAAATTGGCCCATAGCTCACCGATACTCTGTGTTAATATTCTCTTTTCTCTTGGCTTCTTTTGGCATAATTTCTATCATCAAGGTCACTAATTTTTTGTTTTGCAATGTGTAATCTGCTATTAATTCTATTCAGTGTATTTTTCATCTCACATATTATAATATTCATCTTTAGAAATCTGAGGAGCATCTAGGGGGTTCAGTCAATTAAGCATCCAACTTTGGGTCAGGTCATGATCTCACAGTTCATGGGTTCAAACTCAGCATCAGGCTCTCTGCAGACAGCTCAGAGACTGGAGCCTGCTTCAGATTCTGTTTTTCCTTCTCTCTGTCCCTCCTCCACTCACACTCTGTCTTTCTCTCAAAAAAAAAAATACACATAAGAAAAAAAAGAAATCTGATTGGAGTCTCAGTTAATGCCTTCCATGTCCTGAATTAACCTTTGGAACATAAGAACTGTAGTAATATTGCAATGACTTTTAGTGCTCTTGTTCACTATTATCTTTCATCTGTGTCAATTTCAAGTTGGTTTTAATTGAGTACTTTCTCCTTTATTTTAGATTCCATTTTCCTGTATTTTTGAATTCCTTATCATTAAAATTTTTTTGTAAGTATACATAACATGAATGACCATTTTAGACACTTTTAAGTGTGCAGTTTAGTGGTATTAAGTACATTCTCACTGTTGTGTTTATAAGAATTATGTCTTTTGCTATAATCATGTAATTGAGTTTAAAAATTATGACAGTTTTAATGTTTATTGTTATGTTTCTGTATGTTATAATACTTATATCTTTTTGTATGTCTTTTTACTTTCTTTGTTTTTGTCATCTTCTGCTATGGTTATTTGTCTTGATGGTTTTTTTTTTGTAATTTTGGGTGGTAAACTCATATTTAACTAACCTATATCTGTGGATATCGTGTGGAATCTGGAGTCTTGGGGGATGTGTGTCTTCAAAAGAGGATTTACTGGGGCGCCTAAGCATCCAACTTCGGCCCAGGTCATGGTCTCACTGTTCGTAGGTTCGAGCCCCACGTCGGGCTCTGTGCTGACAGCTAGCTCAGAGCCTGGAGCCTGCTTCAGATTCTGTGTCTCCCTCTCTCTCTCTGACCCTTCCCTGCTCGGACTGTTTCTCTCTGTCTCTCAAAATAAATAAATATTTAAAAAAATTAAAAAATAAAAAGAGGATTTACTGTCTTGGGATTGTTACTAAGATGGAAATAGTGTATCGCAATATCCGATTGATATTGAGTTTCTTTTTTTTTAATGTTTTTTATTTATTTTTGAGAGACAGAGAGAGACAGTCTGAGCAGGGAGGGTCAGAGAGAGGGAGACACAGAATCTGAAGCAGACTCCAGGCTCTGAGCTAGCTGTCAGCACAGAGCCCGATGCGGGGCTCGAACCCAGGAACCGAGAGATCATGACCTGAGCCGAAGCCGGATGCTTAACCGACTGAGCCACCGAGGCACCCCCTGATTGATATTGAGTTTCTTAAATAACATAAGTAAGATAACACAAATTCAATCCCTAGACTTATGTGAGGGCAGTGTAGTAACACATTCATGGTGGAAACCTTTCTATTGTTATTATAAAAATAAGAAGGGTATGACAAGTAATTTCCCCTTTCTTTGCAAATAATATCTTATTTAAACTTTATCCCATCTTTATTCAGTGGAGGGGACTCTCAGTTTCTACTTCCTGCTTTGCATAGGCCCAGTCTTCTCTTGTTCTCTAAATGGCTCTCAAAACGCCAGCCTCTAGGTTCCTAATACCACTCTTGATAGCTTTTGGGTTATCTCAATCTTTCCACTCCATATTTGCTGAGTTTCAGTTTTGATTCCAGAAGTTCTCCTTTATTACTTGTGAGCTCAGTTAAGCATTAAAAATTTATTCAAAGTTCATCCCTCATTTTGATGTTTTTAACTATAGATTTTTTCCAGATCATATAGTTAACAATATTTCCAGAAATAGAAGTTTTAAATAGACTAAAATTAGATCCTCCTTTAAATCTATTTCCTACATTAGATCTAACTTTTCAGCAATCAGTTGTTAGTAACATGAAGATATATAAAAGTGTAAAACATACAGACAATAATAAGTATATAGTCAAATTCAGACTATGCTAACACTGTAATGCTAGTGTGTAAATCATGTAGCTCCAGTATAAAGATGAACAGACAAAAGCATTCAAAATAACTATAGCTATGATATGTTAATGGATACACAATATAAAGAGATGTGAATTATGGCATCAAATATGTATAATGTTTGGGAAACAGTAAAAGAATAGGGTTTTTGTGTAGGTAAAGTTGAATTGTCATCAGCTTAAAATAGACTGCTATAACTATGTTCTATATAAACCTCATGGTAACCACAAAGGGAAAACCTCTAGTAGATACATGAAACATAAAGAGAAAGTAACAAAAGAATACAAATACAAAAGATGATCAAATCACAGAGCAAAATGGCAAGAGAGGCACGAAACTACAAAGGATCTACAAAATAGCTAGAGAGTACCATATTAAGTCCTTACATTCCAATAATTACTTTAAATGTAAATGGATCAAGTTCTTAAATCTAAAGGCAGAGAGTGGCTGAATAGATAGAGAAACAAAATCCAACTGTATGCTGCCTATGAGACTCACTTCAGCTCTCAGGATACACATGGGCTGAGTGTGATGCGATGGGAAAAGATACTCCACACAAATTGAAACTAAAGGAGAGCAGGGGTAACTATGCTTATGTCAGATAAAATAGATTTTAAGATAAAACTTTAACAGGAGACAAAGAAGGTCATTATATCATGATAAAGGGGTCAGTTCTCAAGAGGATATAACAATTGTAAATATGTATGCCCCTAAATATACTAAGCCAATACTAACAGATCTGAAATACAGCAATACAATAATTATGAGAGTTCAATACCCCACTTAAAATATTGGAATACACTTAGTAAATTAAAAGGAAAAACTGAACCTGAACTATATTGTGGCCTAAATGAACTATACAGAAATATACAGAACATTTCATCCAGCAGCAGCAGCATATACATTCTTTTCAGATGTATACACAGTATTATTCAGGATAGATCACACGTTAAGGCAAAAACAAGTCTTATCAAATTTAAGAAGTTTGATGATATCAGCTATGTTTTCCAGCACAGAGGTATGAGACTAGAAATTGATAACAAGAGGCAAATAGGAAAACTCACAAGTATCTGGAAATGAAACAGCACACTCCAGAACCAATAATGTGTAAAAGAAGAAATTAAAAGGGAAATAAAAAGTTATATTGAAGCAAGTGAAAATGGAAACACAATATAGCAAAACTCATAAGGAGCAGCAAAATACGTTCCAAGAGGGAAGAGAAAAAATCAATAACCATCATATTCACTGGTGAGAAGCTGCAAGCTTTCCCCCTAAGATCAGGAAAAATACAAGAATGCCTACTTTTGCTACTCCATTAACATCATACCAGAAATTCTACCAGGGCAATTAAACAAGTAAAATAAATAAAAGGTATCTAAATTGCAGAGAAAGACATAGAACTATCTGTTCACACATAACATGATGTTAAATATAGAAAATCCTAAGCATACTGCCAAGCCCCACCCCAATACACTTAGGGCTAATAAACAAATTCAACTAAGTTGCAGAATACCAAACCAGAAGCAACATACAGAAATGAGTTTTATTTCCATCCATTAGCAATGAACAACCTGAAAAGGAAATTAAGAAAACATTTCCATTTACAACAGCATCAAAAAAAGTAAGACATTCAGGAATAAATTTAACCAAGGAGTTGCAAAACTTATACACTGAAAACTGTAAAACATTGCTGAAAGGAAGTTAAAAAAAGATATAAATAAATGAAATATTTCCCATATTCATGGATTAAAGACAATATTGATAAAACAGCAATACTCCTCAAAGAGATCTACATATTTAATGCAATCACTATCAAAATTGCAATGGCCTTTTTTTGGGTAGAAATAGAAAATCCTCTGATTCATCTGGAATTTCAAGAGACCTCACATAATAAAAACAATATTGAAATATGAGAATAAGTTTGGTGAACTGACATTCACAATTTTAAAACTCCCTACAAAGCAGGCATGCCTGGGTGTCTCAGTCGGTTAAATGTCCAACTATGGCTCAGGTCATGATCTCACTGTTCATGACTTTGAGCCCAGCATCAGGCTCTGTGCTACCAACTCAGAGCTTGGAGTCTGCTTCCAATTCTCTGTCTCGCTCTTTCTCTGCTCCTCCCCCACTTGCCCTCTCATACTGTCTCTCTCTCTCTCAAAAATAAATAAACATTTAAAAAAAGTCTACAAAGCTGTAAAAATCAAAACAGTTTGGTGTTGGCCACAGCATAGGCATGCAGATCAATGGTAAATAATTTAGAGTCCACAGATAAAACCATACTTTTATGGTTCATTAATTTTCAGCAAAAGTGCCAAGACCACTCAATGGGGGTAAAAATGATCTCTCCAACAAGTGAAAAAACTGGATCACCACCTGCAAAAGAATGAAGCTAGATCTTTATCTGGCCCCATATTCAAAAAATAACCCACGTAGGCCAAAGTCTTAGGTATGTTTGCTAAGATGTTTAAACTCTTAGAAGAGAAAGGTCTTCAATACATTTAGATTTGGCAATGATTTTCAGAAATGGCATCAAGAACACAAGCATCCAAAGAAAAGAGAAATTAGAGTTCATCAAAATTAGCCTCTTGTGTGTATAGATTCGTGTATCAGAGGACGCTATTAAGAGTGAAAAACAACCCATAGAACATGAAAAGATAATTGCAAATTATATCTGATGAGATTTGAGTATCCAGAATATATAAAGAAAATTTTTACTGCTCAAAATCAAACAACCCAGTTAAACAATAGATGAAAGACTAGTATAGACATTTTTCCCAAGGAAGATTTACAAGTGGCCAATAAACACATGATAAAGTGGTCAATGTTATTTGTTATTAGGGAAAGGCAAATCAAAACTACAATGAGATACCACTTCACACCAAGTAGGATGGCTAATACTACGAAAATAACCAGTGCAGGCAAAGATTGGAGGAATTGGAACTCTCATGTATTGCTAGTAGAAATATTCTGTGGTGTTACCATGATGAACAACAATTTGGTGAGTGTGTAGTATGTGAAACATAGAATTACACATGGCTTAGCAATTCCACTTATAGGTACAGAGCCAAGAGAGTTGAAAACAGGTGTTCAAACAAAAACTTGTATACTAATGTTCATAGCAACACTATTCACAATAGTCAAAGTGGGAACCAAATCCCAAAGCTCATCAATTGTTGGATGTATACACAAAGGTGGTATATCCATACAATGGAATATTATTGGGCCATGAAAAAAGAAGTACTGATATATGCACAATATGGATAAACCTGTAAAGCACCATGCTACGTGAAAGAAGCCAGACACAAAATGTCCCATATCATATGGTCCCTGTTCATCTGAAATACCTAGAATAGGTAAGACCCTAGAGACAGAAAGCAGGTTAATGATTACCAGGGGCTGTAAGGTGAGTACTTATGAGTACAGACTTTCCTTCGGGGATGATGAGAATCCTCTGGAACTTGGTAGTGGTGATGGTTTCTTAACATTGTGAATGTACTAAATGCCACTGAATTGTACACTTTCAAGCAGGTAAAATGGTGAAATTTAAGTTATGCATATTTACCACAATATAAAGAGTGCACTTTCTGTGTAGCCCCTGAGGGGAAATTATGAGAAAAAATGGGAGAATGGAATATTTTTAATTTTAATTTTTAAATTAAATTTTTTATTTTGAGATGATCATGGATTCACAAGTGGTTGTAAGAAATAATCTAGAGGGATTCCATTTGCCTTTAATCTAGTTTTCTCCAATAGTAACATTTTGCAAAACTATAATACAATAAAAACTAGGATGTTGAAATTGATCAAGGTACAAAACAGTTCCATTATGTCATCTTCAAGTGGGAACAGATTTCTTTTTATTTTTCTCATACATATACCCTTTATCTAGTTTCCTTACATTATTGCACTAGCTAGAACATTCAGCAATATGTGGAATAAAAGTTGTGATAGCAGACATCCTTGCCTCATTCACTGAGGGGAAAACAGTCTTTCACAATTAACTAATATATGAGCTGTATGTTTTTAATAGATGCTCTTTATCAAAATGGGAAATTTCCTTTATCCCTATGAGAGTTTTTATCACCAATGTGTGTTATGGTAATAGATATGTTGAAACCCTAATCCCCAATGTGACTGTATTAGGAAGTAGGATCTTTAGTGAAGTGATAAGGATGTGGCCCTAACCTAATGTAACTGTTAGTCTCAAAGGAAGGAGACACATCAGAGGTGTCTCTCACTCAAACACATGTGCAGAAGGAAGCCATCTGAATACTTGACGAAGGCAGCTCTTAGCCAAGAAGAGAACTCTCACCAGAACCCTGCTGATATCTGGATCTTGGACATCTATACTCCAGAGCTGTGAGATAATACATTCTAAAGTCACTAAGTTTGTGATATTTTGCTACAGCAGCTCTAGTGGACTAAGACAAAGTGTGGTTGAATTTTGTCAAGTGCTTTTTCTGTGAGTGATCAATGCACTTTACTACCTGAAGTATGGAAGAGAAAAAAAAAAAAACTTTAAGGAAACTTCAAGAGAATGAGATTTTCTCCTTCTCCTTCTTTTCCTCCTCCTCCTCCATGTGTTGTCATCAAAGTCATGCATCAATTCATTTAACTTCTACTGCAAAATTTGAGTAAACAATTCCAAAAGAATTTAAAGTTTATGTATATTTTGAAGCTGTATTAGAAACTGTATTTCTACCATTTAAAATTGTATATTGAATAGTTAAGAATAATTTTTTGGCAATATTCTCATATGCTGTGAAAGAAGCACATTTGTGTTCCTTTAAGAAATAATGTTATTGAGGCACCTGGGCGGCTCAGTTGCTTGAGCCCTTTATTTCATCTAAGATCAGGATCTCAGGGGCATGGGATCAAGCCCCACATTGGGCTCTGTGCTGAGCATGAATCTTGTTTAATATTCTCTTTCTTCTTTAGCATCTCACACACATACACTCTCTTTCTAAAACATAAGATACACTTTTTAAAAGAAAAATTAAAAAAAGGAAGAAAGCTATCAAAAAATTTTGAGCATCATAAGGTCCATAAAAACAAGTAATGCTCTAAAAGGACCACATTTAATATCTTATTTGTCAGCCACAGGGACTGGTGACTACTTGAAATATGGCCAATCTCAGTTGAAATGTAAGATGTGACAAAGTGTCTTGGGAGATGTGCTGAGGATGTGTGCAACTGGCCACCTGCAATGGAAGGAATGAAAAATGGCACTATTAGTTTGGAAGAGTATTAGTTTTCTAGGGCTGCCTCTATAAAGAACCACAAACTATGTGGCTGAAACAACAGAAATGACTATGTCACAGTTCTGAAGACTAGAATTCCAAGCTCATAGTGGCAGCAGGGTGTGTTCTTTCTGAGAGTTATGTGAGATTTTTCAGTGCTGTCTTTGTCCAGTTTTGAGACCCTGGCTAGAGGCAGTCAGTTCCCCATGTGGAGCACTTGATTAAGTCCACACCTCAGCCACTTCCTTAATGAAAGTTCCCACCTCACAGTGTTATCCAATGTGTGCCTATCCTGATTGTCCCAGGATTCAACCCCAGACCACTAGGGAGAGACCTTGTGCCCTGGATCCTGCAAAATCATTCAAATTAGCCCATGCATGGGAACCCAGGACACCTAGTGAACTCTAATCTACCTGCCATACAAAGGCTTCTCCCTATAGTTCCCACTATTACTGGAACAGAACCTGGTTCATCCTCTGTGTGGCCAAGTATGGCAGCCATCTTTCATTTGGAATTATCATAGACCATTTGCCTTTCATCTATCTGAGTGTCATTGTGTGGTATCCCACCATCAGAACAATTTTTCTGATGCACTATGGGCAAGATTGCAAGGCCGCGACTGCTTACCCTTGCGTAGCTTCTTGGGGTCCTGCTCTTGGCTTCCTAATTTATCCCAAACCCCCAGGAGAACAGCTTGGGAAGGAAGTGTTGCTTGCTGGTAAACTTGTGCTTGAACTTGCAGCTTAATGCTGTTTCTGCTCGTGGTTTCTATGTGTCTCCTTACCCATATTTTCTTGGTGTTGGAAGATTAAGAAAAAACAAACAGTCTTAAATGGCTAGACTCCACTTCCTGGACACTAGCCCAAGTGGGAGCCACCTTAGGGCAATAGGAGCAATAGGCCACATGGGCCACACTTTTCAGGGTCCAGACATAAGGTATGTTTTCAGTCTGCTACAGACTGCATATTTGTGTCTCCCTCACCCAATTAAAACCCATTTTCCCAATGTGATGGTATTTGGAGTCAGGTACTTTGGGAGCTGATTAAGTTACAAAGACATAGCCTGCATGAATGGGAGAAGTGCCCAGAGAAACCACAGAGAGCTAGCTCATCTCTTCTACCATGTGAGGACACACTGAAAAATTGGTCTATGAACTAGCAAGCAGATTCTCAGCAGACACCAAATGTGTTGGTGTCTTGTACTTAGACTTCCCAGCTCTAGAACTGTGAGAAATGAATTTCTATTGTTTATAGTCACCTAGTTTGTGGTGTTTTGTTGTAGTAGCCTAAACAGACCGAAATAATAGGCAAACATTACTCTGATGCAATAAGTAATCAATTTAATTAATTAGTAAGTAAACAGATTAATTATGTCATAAATTAAGTTAGACAAAATACGACACTGTGACCTTTAATTAAAATAGTTAATATGGCTCAATGTAAGTTAAAGTAGGTTTCTCAATAATTATGTGATTATTCTCACTGGTTCTCCTTTTGAGGGCTCAATTGCACCTGTGTTAAAACATGCGAAGAATGAATGGTGCCTCAGGGTAGCTCACTGCAACCTTAATTCCACTGCTGCATCCATTAAAACCCACATGCCCAAAATACAACATTATTAAAATTAGTAATGACATCTAATATATTTTATTCAGTGCTTATTTCAGCAGTCTTTGAGTTTTGTCTTCTTCTCTAAAGAGGCACAACTCACCCTTACTGGACTGCCCTTGGATTGTCTCGGCAGCCCTGCCGTCACACACAGGCACTGCAGGCCGGATTTAATGGCATCCCCTTTTCCCCACAAACAGAAGTATGATATTACATTAATAACATTTTCATCCAAGGAGTTTTGTTTCACATACTCACTAAGGACCTACAAGTCCAACAACTTTTAACCCCTTTTTGGGTTCTGGAGGCAATATATTTCTCATTTACTTATTTTACTTAATCTCTCTGATGCTGCTACAAACAAATGACCTTACATTAAATAACACTCCTCCCCAATAAAAGGCAACTGTTTACGGCAACTTATGTACTCAAATAATCAAGATTAAAACGGATGTAGGGATCAATAGGTCAATTTTAATATAGTTCTTAATTTAAAAAAATGCTGTCTAGACCCATTTTTGAGGTTCTGTCTAGAAAAGTCAGTTCCCATTTTTGAGCAACTGATTAAATCAATCCACCCACCAATTTCCCTTACCTGGGCTTTCCCGCTCCAGGCCCCAGGACCAACTACCAGACAAGTAGGAACAGGCCCATATACAGTTGTGCACAGGAACCCAGAAAATTATTCAAAGTAGCCTGTTTGGGAGCCCTTCAAACCTAACTCCACCCCACTTGCCTTACATTCACGTCATTCTACAGCTCTAGCTTGGTGTTACGCTGTCTATGAGGGCCCTGTGTGGCGCTCTGTGGCAGTCTTCTGTTTTTTGGAGCCATAAGTAAGAAAGAGTTCTGCTTCTCATCTATTCAAATGCTTTGATGTTGTGTCCCACCATCAAATGCATCTTGAAATCTTCTAGTGCAGAAAGAATGTGTCCCTTGCTTCTCTCCCAGCTTCCAGTGGTGTGCTGGAAATCTTCGGACTTCATTGGCTTGTGGAGGGTGTGCCTTGATCTCTGCCTTAATTTCTACATGGCATTCTTCCTAAGTGTATGTGTCCAGTTTCCCTCCTTTTGTAATGACACCAGTCATGGGATTAAACC
Source organism: Suricata suricatta (assembly GCF_006229205.1). NCBI lineage: Eukaryota > Metazoa > Chordata > Mammalia > Carnivora > Herpestidae > Suricata > Suricata suricatta. The sequence continues at coordinate 59,381,511 of NC_043704.1, read as the reverse complement.
TTAACCTAATTCTGTGGCTTCATTGTAACTAATTACATCTGCAATGACCCTGATCAAAATAAGGTCACATTTAAGGAACTGAGAATTAGAATTTCACCATTGAATTTTGACAGAACACAATTCAACTCATAATAGGAAATCTTTATTAAAGCTACACATTATGTCTATCCTATCTATGGCAATCAATCTTAATTTTCTGGTATGTACCCAAGAAAATAAATAGCTAAGTAAACCTAAAGATATATACAAAACACAAATGTTCACAGAAGTTTTAATTGTGTTATTGCTGAAATGGAAAATCCAAGTACACAGCAAAATAGATGAATAAATTGTGGCATGGTCAGACCAAAGGACCACTACATGGCTTTACAAAAATGAACTATGTAAAGAATTTTATTTTTATGGAGTTCAAAAACTGACAAAATGGTGACAGAAATCAGAGCAGAGTTTCTTCTGGGGAAGGGATATTGACAGAGAAGGAACAGGAAGGAAACTTCTTGAAGAGTGGAAATGGTCTTACCTTGGTTTTGGAGGCAACTCTCTGGGTGCAAACACAGGTAAAAATTCATTAAGCTATCCACTAAAGATTTGTGTATTTTACTATGTGTAATCTATGCTTCCCAAAATTCTACTTTCTAAATGAATTGCTACATAATTCATTTTGTCACCAGTACTGTGCAAGAACCAATGAATATTAGGTGCTGGGGTTTTTTCTTTATCACTCAACAAAACTCAGCAACATTTCCTGTCCATGGCTGGTTCGTGGCTAACCGCTCTAAGTGCATACTCTGGGGAGGATGTCAGCTCTGAGGGTACTGATCTCCATCAATATCATAGTGTCTGGTAAGTCTTATGCTATGACTTTGTTTTTGCAAAAAGTAAGCATATTTTCATTGTAAAAGGAGACCCTTTATCCACTCATAAAATGGTTTGTAATTTGTCCTAGTGGAAGTGATAAATTTGTTTACTACCCAGCAAGCCTTCTAATCTACCCTATGTCAATGGTGCACTAACTAGTTGCCTGGCTGAGTCCAGAGTAATATGTGCGGGGGGGG
>NC_043704.1:59372294-59380356 GCF_006229205.1 Suricata suricatta | reverse complement strand
ATTGTCTCTTTGAATTCTTATTTTTTGTACCTTATGGTTATTTGTGTGATTATTGTTTCTCATTTGATATTTCTAGTATTTCTAGCTCACAGGCTAAGAAGGAAACCCTAAGGTTCTTCTTGGGGTTTTTATATTTAAAACAGAGGCAAAAAGTATATGGGGAATATTTGCTTCAGAAAATGAGGATCAGAGAACATAAGAATGATTATCTATTCGAAGCCAATGATTTCAAGCTCACACGAGAACAAATGGAATGTGATCCCAAAGCACAAACAGTAGAACTAATGACTGGAGTGGCTAAAACTAGAGCAGGCTTAGGCAGGTGGAAACAAACTTTTGAATCCATCCTGTCTTTCCCTGCAATCATCCCAAAGAAGTTCCAAAACATTCTGAGCAACACTGGCTTCCAAATTCCCATATATGTCTAGTTAACTGTGAAGAAAACAGTTCTTTAGAGAAAGAAAGATGGGAAACTAGGGCCAGGAAAGATGAAAGAAATTAAGAGGGAGAGAGAAACATTAGGGAAAAACTCAAAAGAGTGAAGCAGATTTGACTCATGAAAACACTAGAGAAATATTTAGATGTGGCAGGAAACAGATGGTAACAAAAAGACGTAATTGAAAAGAATAATTAAAACCTGTTAATGTAATTGACTTCATTATGTGTTAAATGGGCAAATCCATAAGCTTGCAATATGTATTTTATAAAATTAAACATCCATTTAGTATAAAAAGGTTTTTGCTCTTTGTATTTTAAGGCTTATTTTTTTTCAGTGCAGTTTTATGTTTACAGCAAAATTGAGAGGAAGGTGCAGAGATTTACCATAGACTGTACCTCCTAACTGCCCCCCGCAACCCAGGCACAGCCTCTATTTCATTGTCAACACCCCCTCCAGAGTGTTACACTTGTTACAAGTGCTGAACCTACACTGACACATAATTATCACCCAAGGCTTGGCATAGTTTACATAGGGCTCATTCAGGTCTTGGGCATTCTGTAGGTTTGAACAAAAGTACAACGGCATGTATCCATTACTGTAGTATCATACAGAGTAGTTTCACTGCCCTAAAGGTGCTCTGTGTTCTGTGTATTTATCCTCCCTCCCCTCTAAACCATGGCAACCGCTAATCTTTTTAGCGTCTCCACAGTTTCTGCTTTTTTCTGGATATTATATAGTTGGAATTATAACGTATGTACCCTTTTCACAGGCTTTTTTCACTTAGTAATAGGTATTTCAGTTTCCTTTTTGTCTTTTCATGGCTCTTTTAGGTCATTCATTTTAGCACTGAATAATATTCTGTCATCTGCATATATCCTAATTTTTTCAGCCGTTTACATACTGATGGGCAACTTGGTTGTTTTCAAGTATTGGTAACTAAGAATAAAGTTGTTACTAACATCTGCATGGGGGACTTTGTGTAGACATAATTTTCACCCCAACTGGGTAAATACCAAGGAGTGCTTTTGCTGGATCGTATTGTAAGAGTATGTTCAGTTTTTTTAAGAGCCTGTCAAACTGTATTCCAAAGTTGCTGTAGCATTTTGAATTCCCATCTATAGTCAATGAGTCCATGTTGCTTCCTATCTTTGCCAGCATTTGGTATTATTGGTACTCTAGATTTTGGCCATTCCTGTGTAATTGCAGTCACTCATTTCACTTGTATATAAATATACTCTATCCAATTAAACGTAAATAAATATATCTTATATATTAAATATCTATATACTATATAAAACATATAAATGTATATTTAAGACTACATTATTCCTATCATTATTTTGAATAAAATGTTATCTGTTGGATCAGTTAAGAAAAAGAAAAATAAAGCTTTTATTTTACATTCTCTTATTCATTCTCCTATAGTCTTTCTTCATTTATGTAATTCTAAATTTCTGACTTACATTATTTCCTTCTCCTTAAAGGACTCTTAACATTTCTTCCAAGGCAGGTCTACTGGAAACACCTTCCCTCAATTTTCGTTTGTTTGAGAAAGTTTTTTATTTCTCTTTTACTTTTGAAGGGTAACTTTGTAGGATACAGAATTTTAGGGTGGTGTTTTTTTTTCTATTAACATTTTTAATATTTTGCTTCATTATTTCTTTGTATGGTTTCATAGGAGAAGATGGATATAATTCTCATCTTTGTCTCTCTACAAGGTGCTTATTTCTCTGGCTTTTTTCCAGATTTTTTTCTTTATCTTTGATTTTTCTGTAGTTTGAATGGGATATACCAGGTCTAGGTGATTTTCCTCAGATTTTTTCATGCTGGTGTTCTCCAAGCTTCCTGGAACTTTATTTGGTATCTGATAGAAACTTGGGGAAATTCTCAGTCATTGTTTCAAAGATTTCCTCTATTTCTTTCTCTCGTTCTTCTTTCTTTCTTTTTTTTTTTTCCCCCAGTACATGTATTTTACATGTTTTGAGAGTTGTCCCACGGAGTCTTTGAATATCCTGTTCTGTTTTTTTAAGTGTTTATTCTCTTTGATTTTCAGTTTTGGAGAATTCTATTGATATATTCTCTAGGTTAGAGATACTTTTCTCAGCCATTTCCAGACTATTAATAAGATTATCAAAGACATTCTTCATTTCTGTTACATTATTTTTTATTTAGTTTTCTAAATCTTGCCTCATATATTTTGAATTTGCTAACAGGTATGCATGCATAATTTGTTGTTTTATTTCATTTCACTTTATTGTACCTTGAAGGCATTGTGATTTTTACAAGTGGCAAACATGCATTGAGTACGTCTATCAACACATTTTTTCCAACAGGATTTGCTCACTTTGCATCTCTGTGTCACATTTCAATAATTCTTGAAATAGTTGAAGCTTTGTCATTACATTATATTTGTTGTAGTGACTTGGAATCAGTGATCTCTGATGTTACTATGTAGTTGTTTTGTGGTGTCACTAACCATGTCTGCATGAAATGGTGAAGGTGATACATGTGAGTGAGTGAGTGTGAGTGTGAGTTTGTGCGTGTGTGTGTTCTGGTTCTTCCCCCAGCTCTGTCTCCCTCTCATTAGGCCTCCCTATTCCTTGAGACACAACAATATTGATATTAGGCCAATTAATAACCTCCCAATGACCTCTAAGTGTTCATGTGAAAGTAGAAATTGCGTATTTCTCACTTGAAATCAAAACTTAGAAATTATTTATAAGCTTAGTGAGGAAGGCATATTGAAAGCTGAGATAGGTCAAAAGCTGTACCTCTTGTGCGAATAATTGACCAGGTTTTGAATGTGAAGGAAAAATTCCTGAAGGAAACTAAACTGCTACCCTAGTGCACACACTAATGATAAGGAAGTGAAACAGCCTTATTGCTGATCAGGAGAAAGTTTCAGTGATCTGGAAAGAAGACCAAAACAGCTACAACATTCCCTTAAGGCAAAGCCTAATGCAGAGGAAGGCCCTAACTCTCCTTGTTTTGATGGAGGCTAACCATGCCCAGAAAGGAGGTGAGGAAGCTGCAGAAAAATAGTTGGAATCTAGCAGAGGTTGTTTCATGAAGTTTAAGGAAAGAAACTGTCTCCATCACACAAAAGTGCAAGGTGAAGCAGCAGGTGTTGATGTAGAAGCTACAGCAAGTGATCCGGAAGATCTGGCTCAGATAATGCATGAAAGTGACTACAGTAGGGGCTCCTGGGTTGCTCAGTGGGTTAAGCATCCATGTTGGTTCAGGTCATGATGTCACGGTTTGTGAGTCTGAGCCCCACATCAATCTCTGCTGGCAGCTCAGAGCCTGATGCCTGCTTCAGATTCTGTGTCTCCCTCCTTCTCTGCCCCTCCCACACTTGTGCTCTGTCTCTCAAAAATGAATAAATGTTTTTTTTAAAAAGTGACTACACTAAAGAACAGATTTTTAAAATGACAAAATGTTCTTATATTGAAAGAAATGTCATATAGGACTTTCTGAAATTCTCCCTTTCTTGTATCCTGTAGGTTTATGTTTTTCATTTTATTTTCCAGGTTGACTAAGCAGAGAATCAATGAGTAAATTAAACTCTGTTGTATTCTCCTAATCTGTCTAATTATTATTGAGGGAGGGAGGGATGGGAGAGGCATACATTTCTTGTTTGCTTTTTAATTCTCCTTTTATTTCTTTAAACATTCTCAACACATTTATTTTATGTCCTATGTTTTATAATTCAACTATCTGAAGTTCTGAATCTTATTCTTCTCTCTAGGAATAATAGAGGGCTGTTAATAAAAAAATATTATCTGACTTTATGGTTCCTTGTTTCTTCTTGTGTTTTGTAATTTTGAAATGTGAGCTCATAATTGTGTGGCTTTGAGTCTGAAGACTGATTTGAATATAGAAACCTGGTGAAGGACAGTGATTATCCATTATGGCAACTAACCAGAGTCTTTACTCACTGCTATGGACTGAATGTGTCCTCCAAAACTCATGTATCATAACCTAATCTCAATGGGATGGTATTTGGAGATGGAGAGTTTGGGAGGGAATTTTGTCATGAGGATGGAGCTCTCAGATTAGTACCATTATAAGAAGAGACCCAAGAAAACTTGTTTTTTCTTTCTCTCTCTTTCTGCCACTCCATGTGAGAATATGGTCAGAAGACAGCTCTACAAGCCAGGAAGTGGGTTCTCACTGGACATCATGTCTGCTAATGCTTTGATCTTAGACTTCTGGCTTCTAGAACTGTAAGATAAAGTGTTTTTTATTTAAGCAACTCTATGGTATTTTTGTTGCAGGAGGCAAAACTGATGCAAGACATTCATTTGTCCTTGATCTGGTCATATAGGGCAAAACATACCATCTTTGCTGCCCTTCTCTCTTACTCCTAAGAACACTCAGATTTATCTGACTTGCCACAGTCTTTCAGGTCAGGGCCTCTTGGTTGCCATTTTGGCCTTGCTACTGTTTATGATTATCTACTTTGCCCCTGACTATTAAGTGTTCTCAACTTACCTTGGTATTATAGAATCCTATCACCCTCTCTGTGGCCAGCGCCACACTTTCCCACGGATGATGGGAAGATATCAGCAGTCACCTGATTCTGCTGGATTGGGAGAAGGCCCACAACCCTGAACACTTCAGGCACTTCCCTAGTGTAAATAAGTAGGAGGATTTCAGAATTCTGTCTGGTTTTGTGGGATGGAGAAAAGACACAAAATTCTAAGACGTCCACCTCAAGAAGGCACCTGGGGAATGGAGAAGGTGCTTCCTTAGGAAAGGTCTGAGAGACCTCCCAGAATTTTTAGCTGGGTTGACAGGTGAAGATCTTTTTCTGAAGAAGCCAGTCAATAAAACCTGGGGGAGGTGACATACGGTGTCCATATGCCATTATAAGCTGAATTCTATGGACTTGTCATCTGATGTGCTCATCCAGATCTTTGTCTCTCAGTGTTTCCCCAAGAACACGATCTGGGCTTGTTTCTTCAACTCTTTTAATTTGGACTGATTTGGGTAGTGTATTTATCCTAGCACATTTCTTAGAATCCAACCCTTGCTTTCTAGTCACTCTAGTAGGACCTACTTGCAAAAGAATAATTGGCAATTAGAACAGCTGACAAACTGGGTGGGTGGCCTTGGCCAAATCGCTTAATTAGTGTGAGTCTACATTTCTTTATCTGTCAAATGAGGATAAAAATACCTGTCAGCATGGAGAGGCTGTAATCAATAACATCTGCTGGTCGCCCCGATTTGTTTCTGGTGTAAGTGCCCCCAAACTGTTATTTTAAAACAATGTTTTAGGAGGGGGAGTGGCAAGATGGTGGAGAAGTAAGGAGCCCCATTACCTCTGTCCACCCACAATTATCAAACTGAGAAGAATGAAAAAGCCACAGCTCTCTGATCTCCAAGAACAGAGGTGTGCGAACAGACCCCTTATTGACAGCAGTCTCACGGTTGCCTGAGTGAGTAAGTGCGAACGGGGACCGGAGACTTTAGGGGAGGGAGCGCAGGCTCCGGAGACAAAGCGCCCAGAGGCTTGGCGCTGGGCCCGCTGAAACCCTCCTGTCCCTAGGCGCACCATTCCTAGTCTGGCGGGGCAGCCGGGACACCAGAGGGGGACAGTTCCGGGACAGCCGCTCACTCAGGGCGGCTGGGTATCCAGAGGCACATGGACCTTCACAGCCACGTGGCACCGCAGGGCAAGGCAGGAGAGAGACCAGGGGAAGAGAAGTAGAGAATGAATCACTCACAGCGCAATCCCTGCAGAGGAGAGATTTAGCCCGGGACTGAGGGCCACTGAGTGCTGAGAGAGATGTCCGTCTCTTCAGGTGGAGCCAGGGGAGAATTCTGACTTCACAATCCCCCTATTCGATCCCAGATCCCAACCAGAAAACTGCCCGCTTGTAGGCGATTTTAACTGTGGTGGCAGTATTGAGTGCGTGGGCAAGGACTTGGAAACCAGGCAGAACTTAAAGAACAGAAACAATTGGATCTGCCCAAGACACAAAGGGTTGGACTTAAGAGGGTGGCTGGCAATGCTTGGTCTGAGGGGGCTTGGGGTGCCCTTCGCCATTCTTCTCTCTGCATCCACCAAGGCGGGGCCTCAGAGAGCAGTCCCTGAGACCCGACCCACCTACACGCCCATCAACATTGGAGAGCTGCTGTGCTTTTGCTTATTACCATTAATTGGGTTTTTTTCTTAAGATTTTAATTTTTAATTTTTCCCCTGTCTTCTCCTTATCATTTTTCTATTTCCTTCTTTTCTCTCTTTCCCCCTGGAATCTGGGAAAGACCAACAATTAGGCACTGCTGTGCTTAGATCAACTCTTACCATCCAGATAGTTTTTCCTTTATTCCATCCTTATCTCCCCCAACCCCCACTGAAGGTTTTAAGCCCTCAGACTGTTCTTTATCTCTGACTGTCGCTGTCCCCCCCCCACTCCCCGCCTGCTTTTTTTTTCTTTTTTTCCCTCTCTTTTCTTTCCTGTGCCTTTTTTTCTTTCCCCTTTAGGTTTGCTTCTTTATCAGTACATTTGTGTGCTTGTGTTCTCTGTGTGTCTGTCTGTCTGTTTTCCTTTTCAGGGCTACCTCAAGAAACAACCCACAGCACACATAGTGGAAAATCCCAAATATTGCTGAGTAGGGAAATAAATTAATCTTATTAATCATAATAAGAGAAACCGAGAGACACCATTAAAAGAACATCTCCTGAAACGACAGTCCCTAGACACTCAAAAAGCCTCCTTCTATAGAGGAATACTAACAAACTCACAGTGCTGAATGAGCTTTTAAAACTGACAAGAGACAGAAAGCTAGCCAAAATGATGAAATGAAAGAACTCTCCTCCAAAGAAACTCCAGGAAGAATTCACAGCTACAGAACTGCTCAAAACAGACACAAGCAACATAACTCTATAAGAATTTAGAACGATTGTCATAAAATTAATTGCTGGGCTTGAAAAAAACATAGAAGCTATCAGAGAAGATATTGATACAAAGACTATGAACCTTCAAAATAGCTGTGACAAGTTAGAAAAGGCTATAAATGAGATGAATAATAAGATGGACGCTGCCAATGCACGGATTGAAGAAGCAGAGAGGAGAATAAGTGAATTAGAAGACACAGTTATAGCAAAAGAGGGGGCCGAGAAATAGAGAGAGAAAATGATTCAGGAGCACGAAAGGAGAAAAAGAGACTGAGTGATACATTCAAAGGGAACAACGTCCGTATCATAGGGGTCCCTGAAGAGGAAGACAAAGACAGAGTGCTTGAAGGCATGTTAGACCAAATTATACACGAAAATTTCCCCAATCTGGGGAAAGAGAAAGACATTGAAATTCAGGAGACATACTGAACTCCCCTAGGATGTAATGTAAACCCACGTTCAGCACAACATATCATAGTGTCACTGGGAAAATATAAAGATAAAGAGAGACTTCTGAAAGCAGCTAGGGAGAAAAGGGCCTTGACATACAAAGGGAAACCTATCAGAGTGGTTACAGATCTATCTAATGAAACTTGGCAGGCCAGAAAGGAATGGCAGGAAATCTTCAATGTGATGAACAGGAAAAATATGCAACCAAGAATTCTTTATCCAGAGAGCCTGCCATTCAAAATAGAAGGAGAGATAAAGGTGTTCCCAAA
>NC_043704.1:59368038-59372194 GCF_006229205.1 Suricata suricatta | reverse complement strand
AGTACCATACGTATATCGGACAAACTGGACTTTAAAATAAAGGCAGTAACAAAAGATGAAGAAGGACATTATATAATAATTACAGGGTCTCTACATCAAGAAGAGTTAACAATTATAAACATTTATGCACCGAATTTGGGAACTCCTAAATACATAAAACAATTAATCACAAACAGAAGCAATCTTATCAATAAGAATGTGCTAATTGCAGGGGACTTTAATACCTCACTTACAACAATGGATAGGTCAACCAGACAAAAAAATCACTAAAGAAACAATAGACCTGAATGGCACACTGGAGCAGATGGAATTAATAGATATATTTAGAAGTCTGCATCCTGATGCTAGGGAATTCACTTTCTTCTCCAGTGCACATGGCACATTCTCCAAGACTGATCACATACTGGGTCATAAAACAGCCCTCCATAAATACAAAAGAATTGAGACCATACTATGCACACTTTCAGATCACAATGCTATGAAACTCGAAATCAACCACAGGAAGAAGTCAGGAAAACCTCCAAAAATGTGGAGGTTAAAAACTACCCTACTAAAGAATGATGGGCAAATAAAGCAGAGAGGAAATTAAAAAATATGTGGAGACGAATGAAAATGAGAATACAACAATTCAAACTCTCTGGGACGCAGCAAAGGCAGTCTTAAGAGGAAATTTCATCACAATCCAGGCCTATTTCAACAAACTAGAAAAAGAATAAACTCAAAACCTAACAGAGCACCTAAGGAAACTAGAAAGGGAGCAGCAAGAACACCCCAAACCCAGAAAAAGAAAAGAAATAATAAAAATCAGAGCAGAATTAAACACGATAGAATCCACAAAAACAACTGAACAGATCAATGAAACCAAGAGTTGATTTTTTTTGAAAAAATAAACAAAATTGATTAACCTCTAGCTAGGCTCCTCAGAAAGAAAAGAGAGAACATGCAAATAAACAAAATCATGAAGGAAAATGAATCTATTACAACAGATCCCTCAGAAATACAAGCAATCATCAGAGATTACTATGAAAAATTATATGCCAACAAACTCGACAATCTAGAAGAAATGGACAAATTTATAAACACACATGCACTACCAAAATTCAAATGGGAAGAGATAGAAAATCTGAACAGATCCATAACCAGTGAAGAAATTGAATCAGTTATCAAAAATCTCCCAACGAATAAAAGCCCAGGGCCACTTGGATTCCCAGGAGAATTCTACTAGACATTTAAAGCAGAGTTAATGCTGATCCTTCTCAAGCTATTCCAAAAAATAGAAATGGAAGGAGGACTACCGGACTCATTCTACAAAGCACATATCACTCTGATTCCTAAGCCAGGCAGAGACCCAACAAAGAAAGAGAACTACAAGCCAATATCCTTAATGAATACACATGCAAAAATACTCAACAAGATACTAGTAAATCGAATTCAACAGCATATAAAACAGTATTGTCCATTATGATCAAGCGGGATTTATTCCTGGGTTACAAGGCTGGTTCTATATTCACAAATCCATTAATGTTATACATCACATTAACAAAACAAAAGAAAAAAATCATATGATCCTGTCGATAGATGCAGAAAAAGCATTTGACAAAATACAACATCTCTTCTTAATAAAAACCCTCGAGAAAGTTGGGATAGAAGGAACTTACTTAAACATCATAAAAGCCATTTACGAAAAGCCCACAGCCAATGTTATCCTCATGGGGAAAAACAGAACTTTCTCCCTGAAATCAGGGACATGACAGGGATGTCCACTCTCACCATTGTTGTTTAACATAGTGTTGGAAGTCCTAGTCTCAGCAATCAGACAACAAAAGGAAATAAAAGGTATCAGAATTGACAAAGAAGAAGTCAAACTTTCCCTTTTCACAGATGACATGATACTCTACATGGAAAACCCGATCGACTCCACCAGAAGCCTTCTAGAACTGATCAATGAATTCAGTAAAGTTGCAGGGTACAAAATCAATGTACAGAAATCAGTTGCATTCTTATACACCAAAAATGAAGCAATAGAAAGAGAAAGCATGAAACAGATCCCATTCACAATTGCACAAAAAACCATAAAATACCTAGGAATAAACCTAACCAAAGATGTAAAAGACCTGTATACTGAAAACTATAGAAACTTATGAAGGAAATTGAAGAAGATACAAAGAAATGGAAAAACATTCTGTGCTCATGGATTAGAAGAATAAATATTGTTAAAATGTCATTATTACCCAAAGCAATTTACACATTCAATGCAATCCACATCAAAGTTACACAAGCATTCTTCTCAAAGCTAGAACAAACTATCTTAAAAATTGTATGGAACCACAAAACAAACAAACAAACAAACAAACAAACAAAAACAAACCCGAATAGCCAAAGTAATATTGAAGAAGAAAACCAAAATGGGAGGCATCACAATCCCAGACTTTAGCCTCTACAACAAAGCTGTCATCATCAAGACAGTATGGTATTGGCACAAAAACAGACACATGAACCAATGGAATAGAATAGAGAACCCAGAACTGGACTCACAAGTATATGGCTAATTAATCTTTGACAAAGCAGGAAAGAGTATCCAATGGAAAAAGGACAGCCTCTTCAACAGGTGGTGTTGGGAGAGCTGGACAGCAACATGTAGAAACATGAAATTAGACCACTTTCTTACAACATTCATAAAAATAAACTCAAAATGGATAAAAGATCTGAATGTGAGACAGGAAACTATAAAAACGCTTGAGGAGAAAGCAGGAAATAGTCTCCTAGACCTCAATAGTAGCAATTTCTTCCTTGACACATCCCCAGAGGCAAGGGAATCAAGAACAAAAATGAAATACTGGGACCTCATCAAGATAAAAGGCTTCTGCAAAGCAAAGGAAATAATAAAAAAAACTAACAGGCAACTGACAGAATGGGGAAAGATAGTGGCAAATGGCATATCAGATGGAGGGCTAGTGTCCAAAATATACAAGGAGCTCACTAAACTCCATACACGAAAAATGAATAATCCAGTGAGGAAATGGGCAGAAGACCTGAACAACACTTCTCCAAAGAGGACATCCAGATGGCCAACAGGCACATGAAACGATGCTCAGCATCACTCATCACCAGGGAAATACAAATCAAAACCACACTGAGATACCACCTCACACCTGTTACAGTCATTAAAATGAACAAATCAAGAGAATATAGATGCTGGCGAGGGTGTAGAGAAACAGGCACCCTCCTACACTATTGGTGGGAATGTAAACTGGTGCAGCCACTCTGGAAAACAGTGTGGAGGCTCCTCAAAAAACTATTGATAGACTCCCCTCTGGCCCAGCAAGAGCAATGCTAGGGATTTACCCAAAGGACACAGAAGTGCTGATGCATAGGAGCACATGTACCCCAATGTTCATAGCGGCACTTTCTACAATAGTCAAATCATGGAAAGAGTCTAAATGTCCATCACCTGATGAATGGATCAAGAAGATGTGGTATATATATATACAATGGAGTATTACATGGCAATGGGGAAGAATGAAATCTAGCCATTTGTAGCAAAGTGGATGGACCTCAAGAGTGTCATGCTAAGTGAAATAAGTCGGGCAGAGAGGATTAGATACCCTATGTTTGCACTCATAGGTCTAACAGAAAAAACCTAACAGAAGACCATAGGGAGAAGAAGGGGTAAAGAGAGCTGGGGAGAGTGAGGGACAAAAATCATGAGAGACTATTGAATACTGAAAACGAACCATGGACTAAAGGGGGAGGGGAAAAAAGGGAAGGGGGTGATGGTCACAGTGGGGGGCACTTGTGGGGAGAAGCACTGGGTGTTATGTGGAAACCAATTTGAAAATAAACTATTAAAAATAATAAAAATAAAAATAAAACAATGTTTTATTGAAGAAAATGGTAGCTAACAGGAGCAGTGGATTCAAAATTTCTCCAGAAAAACATTGTGCATTAAATTTTACTCTACAATGTTTCTCTTTGCTGACCAGGTACACTCACTATAGATGCACACTCACTATGATACACTAAAGAAGTGTATCATTTCCTTGTGAACACTTTCTAGGCATTTTGTACCTTCCACTGTGAGAACCTGCCAATATCTAGCCTCAACTCTAATTATACACCCATTTTTTTCTCATGTAATGACAATTCTGAACTATTT
>NC_043704.1:59365425-59367938 GCF_006229205.1 Suricata suricatta | reverse complement strand
ATAAACCTCTGAGAAAGTAGGAATAGAAAAAACACTCTTTTGCCCAATAAAGGAATCTACAAAACAAACAAAACTCAGCAGCTAACATTGTATTTCATGGTGAAAGTCTGCATGCAACCCCCTATGGCCATGAATAAGACAACTGCATCCTCGTTCACTACTTTTAATCAATCTTTCACTAAAGCATTTAGTCAGGGCAATAGGTAAGCATGATCTTGGGTGATACTAAGAAATACATATTTGGATACTTGCACAGAGCTTCTAAAACACTTGTAATTTCCTGAGTGATAGAGATGAGAGGAGTGCCCTTTGTTACTCATAACAAGCCTCTTTCTTTAAAATTTTTTTAAGTTTATTTATTTATTTTTGATGAGAGAGACAGAGAGAGCTAGCAGGGGAGAATGGGCAGAGAGTGAGAGAGAGAAAGAATCCCAAGCAGGCTCTACACTGTCAGCCTGGGGTTAGATTTGGGGCTTGAACTCCCTAACCATGAGCAGAGACCAAGAGTTGGATGCTTAACAGACTGAGCCACACAGATGCCCCTATAATAAGCCTCTTTCAATCATACCTGGGTTTATACTAATGAGGCAAACTTGTCATGCCTCTGAATAGCTTCAGGATGGTGGCTAGTTCCGGGGGAAGCACCACATCATTAGAATTGGCAACTTCAGCCCTATCCCATGACTTACACAACTAATGATTTGTTTTTAATTTTTAAATGTTTTTTATTTATTTTTGAGAGACAGCATGAGCAGGGGAGGATCAGAGAGAGAGGGAGACATAGAATCCGAGACAGTCTCCAGGCTCTGAACTAGCTGTCAGCACAGAGCCCGATACAGGGCTCGAACCCACGGACCATGAGGTCATGACCTGAGCCAAAGTTGGATGCTCAACAAACTGAGCCACCGAGGCACCCCCAGAGTCAGTGATTTAATCAGCATGCCTACATAATTGAAGTTGATAAAAAGCCCTAACAAAAAGGTTTCAGAAGGGTTCTGCTTTGGTGAATGCATCCGAGACTCTGTGGGGACAACAGAGCCTCTATGCTTGGGAACTTTTCAGATATGGGCTGTATACATCATCTTCATCTGGCTGTTCCTTTGTATCCTTTTTAATATTCTTTATAATAAACTGGTAATAATAATAAAGTGTTGCCCTGAGTTCTGTAAGTCATTATAGCAAATTATCAAACCTGAAGGAAAGGGTCTTATGGGAACCCTCAATTTGTAGCCCTGTTAGACAGAAGTGTGAGTAAACTGGAGACCCACCAGTTGCAATTGGCATCTGAAGTAGCAGGCGTCTTTTGGTACTGAGTCTTTATCTGTAGGGTCTGTGCTAATTCTGGATAATTAGTGTCAAAATTGAATGAAATTGTAGAGCACTCATTTGGTATGTAAAGACAATTGGAGAATTGCTTGGTGTGGAAACTTTTGATGTCAGAAATTTCATGAGTAGATCAACAGTTATTATTCAGTAAGTAAAAACAAAAGTCATCCAGATTTGAAAGGAAGAAATGAAACTGTCTTAATTTAAATACATCATAATCATCTCTATAGAAAATCTGATAGAATCTTCAAAAATCTATTAGAACCACTAAGTATAATTATCTAGGTTGCAGATGTATAAGGTCAATATACAAAACTCAACTATATTCTAGTATAATATGAAGGAACAATTAGAAATTGAAATTTGAAAAATAATATCCTTGGGGCATCCTGGATGGCTCAGTCAGTTGAGCATCTGACTTCAGCTCAGGGTCATGATCTCATGAGTCATGAATTTGAGCCCTGTAGCAGGCTCCTGCTATCAGTGTGAAGCCCACATCAGATCCTCTATCCCACTCTCTCTCTCTGCCCCACTCCTACTTGCGTTCTCTCAATAATAAACATAAAAAAATGATAATATCCTTCACAGTAGCATCACAGAGTATGAAATACAGTATTTAGGGATAAGCTTAGACAAGATGTACAAAAGCTATACACTAAAATGTACAAAATACTGCAGAGAGAAATGAAAGAAGACCTAAATAAATGAGAGATCTGCTATGCTCATGTGTTAGAAGACTCATTATTGCTAAGATATCAATTCTCCTCAAATTGATATATACTTCAACACAATCCAGTCAAAATCCAAAAAAGTCTTTTTTGCAGAAATTGACAACTAAGTCTAAAATTTATGTGGAAATGCAGTGTACCTAAAATAGCCAAAACAACTTTGCAAAAGAACCAAGTCAGAGAGCTAACACTAACTGATTTCAAGACATAAAGCTACAAACAATGTGATATTGGCACAACAATAGACACATTGTTCAATAGACACCATAGAGTGTCCAAAAATAGACTCTTACACATGAGCTCAAGTGATTTTCAACAAAGACAAGCAGTAATTTAGTGGTGATGGAATATGCACATGAATATCAGTATGCAAAAAAAACCTAAAAGAACCTACATCCATGTCTCACACCATATAAAAAATTCCATCAAAATGGATTATAGATATAAATGGATAAGCTA
>NC_043704.1:59359996-59365325 GCF_006229205.1 Suricata suricatta | reverse complement strand
TTTGCTTGGTTACTTAGGCATGCAAGCCGAGTGAATTAGGCCATTTTGGACTAGACCTTGGGAGAGATAATGTATGCTAAATTTCTAAGCCAGTAAAGAATTATAGTAATTCATTTTATGTCACATATTTTCGATATATTAAGCTTCCGTTTCATAATTCCACTTCCTTTTCCAAAATCTGGAATTATCTTGTCTACATGTATTAACCACAAGCATCATTCTTATTTCTGGCTGTTGTTCTGATTTATTATGGATTCTATAAAAAATAAACCACACCTGTCAATATTGTACTGTTTTGTTTTACCATTTTTAACTAAATAATGATGTTTCCTTCATTCACTCCAGCTTATTTTTATATTTTGCAGAAGTGTTAATTAAAAAAAACAGAAGTTACTTCAGTTGTGAAGGATGTAAGACAACATTAAAAAGAATATTTGCAAACTTTTAAGCCATAAAGTCAAAATATAGCTACATAATATTTAATTTGCAATGTTTTAGTATTTTAATTTTGAAATAAAAATTCTAATTTTATAATGCTAATAGTCAGCAATACTTATTTTGTTAATTATCTACCATGTACTATATATCTGTACCCTAAACTATATTTTCATTTCAAGAAGTGTATCTTACAAAACATAGAGTGTTTGCCTCATTTAGACTATAATCTTTGGAGAAACTGAATTGTTCTTTCCTCCTCCCATGAAACCATCTCTAATCCTTGACTTCCCTTTCTCAATACCATCATCATTTCCCTCTTACCTGGGCTTAAATCCTATCCTGCTCCAAATCTCATAACTAATAGCTTACCAAGTCTTTGACTCTCTTTTCTGAAATACCTCTCATGTTACTTCAATTCCTCTCCATTCCTACTTTCACACAATCTTTTTCATTTAACACTGAGACCTACATAATCAACACATTTTTTGATAAAATAATAGAAAAACATCTTTCTCTTATGTCCATGTAACTCAGAGATAAATACAAGCACTATTAGTAGATACTAAAGCTGTGGGCACTAGTTAGGAAAATGTAGATAGTTAGTGACTTCTGGCTTTTTTGAATTGATTTTGTCTTTGAGTTATTTCTTAGGATGAAATGCAATCCTATGCCAGCTACACACAGAAGAACAATCTATGACACTGTGAGCAGAGTGAAGAGGTCTGATGTTTTACAAAGTTGATGGGCTGTGACTCCATACTTGATAAGTTACTGAAATCTAGCACCAGAACAAATGAATAAAGATACAGTAAAGGTATTCTTTTGATTTTCTTGGAATACTAGAATGGAGAATATAATCAGTCTTTGAGATGTTTTGTAACAACACAAGCAGAGCTATTGTATTCATTTGAATGGTTACAAAAAAATCACATTTTATGGTTATGTAAAAATTTAGTTAACCAGAGACCTAATTATGGGAAATTAGATGATTTATATTTTATTTGTTCTTTTTTGTTATTATAAACAATACCACATAGATATATCTCTTTGCATTTGGTTGAGTATATTTGTACAATAATTCCCTTGAGAGGAATTGTACATTTTCATTATTGATTGATATGTCAAGTTGTATCAATTTACATTCCTTTCAACTGTGTTTGAATGTGTCTCTCCCTATATCATTACTTTTATCTCTATAATAAATAAACTTCTTGTTTTTAATCAACCATTTAATTAATACAATGTCAGAGCATAATAATAATTACACTATTTAACAAAACCGGGTTTATGTTTTTCTGTAATGTTTATGAGTAAGGGCAGGGATGAGAGAGGGAACACATGTGAGCAATTAGTATTCTGAAAGCATTATATGGCTATAGAGATATTGATAAATAATACCTAGCAGTTTTGTACATGTGATAAATTGAGAATGTGTGTTTTAATGGTGTACATTTTATTGTGAGGTATTGAGCAAGTAACAGATGCTCATTGACTATATAAGTAACTAAATATGGATTATGAAGAATTTGGGTATCTATAATATATGGTCCATATCATAAGAGGATAGTTAAGGGATGACATGATGTTCCCCTATTGTTTTAGTGGAATACAGTATTAATCATGTGTACATTAATTGTTTTTAATTTTTCAAAAAATTTTTAATTATGAAAAAATTAGTCTCCTCCATAGAAGGAAAAACATTTAAAATTTTCATATGGTAGAGGTACCTGGTTGGCTCAGTTGATTAAGGATCCAATTTTTGACTTTTGCTCAGGTCATGATCTCATGGTTTGTGGTATTGAGCCTCATTCCTGTCTCTGCACTCACTGCCAAACTTGCTTGGGATTCTCTCTCTCTCTCTTTCTCTGCCCCTCTTCCTGCACATGTACATACACGCTTTCTTTCTCTTTCTCTCTCAGAATAAATGGATAACCCTTTTTCGTCATGGTAGAAATTAAAACTAAATTTGTTTATTTTTCAGTTATGCCATTTGAAACACTTATACAGTTCTTCTGTCACTGTTTTTCTCCCTCCAGATATTTTAACTACACTAGGCTTTATCCTTAAAAAGTAGATTTGGGTAATCTATATAATTAATCACCATATAATATAATCTATATAATCTATATAATTTTTTCATTTATTTTGGAGATAAAACTAATGTAATGACATTTGGCACATGATTCTGACCAAACCAGTTTGACATCATTTGACTATTGCCAAAAAAAAAAAATCCCACATAAGTATTACCGAGTAATGCACACAGCAGACATCATAACTCTTTCCTTGACATTCTTAATTCTCAATCAATCCCTGCTTGGGAGGAGGTTCACAGTTAATTGGGTTCAAAAATATCTGTTAAAATATTACTGAAAAACAAAAAAAAAGCATGACTTGATAATGTCAAAGCATAACTTGATAATGTCAAAATAGCCATGTTAATGACACTTTAAACACTCCAAGATAGTTTATAAATGATAAATTACATTGTACGGGAAATGAATGTATTAAAATCTTCCCCTACAGGGGTGCTAAATGTGGTTGAATATCAGAATCAAGTGAGGCAATACAAAATTATATACATTACCCAAATCCACTTTAGATCGGCTGAATCAGAAAAATATTGAAACTAAACCAATGGTGTTCTCCAGGAAGTAGAGAATGAGATGGAGTTAGGAGCACTAGAGGTTAGTTGGGAGAGAGGGCTTACACCTGTGAAAGATGAAAGAGCCAGAAAGTAGGATAGGGGAGGGAAAACCTTCAGACCCTGATGCTGTTCTGAATCAAACCTGTGACAGGAAAGAGGAGGAAGCAGGATACAAGAGTCTCAGATCACACAGAGAGCTATCAAAGTCTTGGCCAAACCCATAAGAAACCCTCAAAGATGACTTATTATTAAGAATCTTAAAAGAACAGAAATGGCCAAACCCTAATATGCCTTCACTCTTAGTCATTGTCTGTCTTCATTGTCTGTGAAGAGTATGGCCTCAACTCAAAAGTTGAAACGGAGGGGCACCTTGGTGGCTCAGTTGGTTGAGCCTCAAACTTTGGATCAGGTCATCATCTTCTGGTTCACAAGTTCCAGACCTGCATTGGGCTCTGTGATGACAGCTCAGAGCCTGGAGCCTGTTTTGGAGTCTGTGTCTTCCTCTCTCTCTACCCCTTAACCCCCTTAATGCTCTGTTTCTGTCTCTCTCTCTCTTTCAGAAATAAATAAAAACATTATTTTAAAAAGGTGAAATTGATCCTGAAGGCATTAACAGCTGGAAACCATCAGGTCATTGCATTTCTTGTATAGAATGGTGACTTCTCTATTGATGGGAAATGTGAACCACTTACCTCCTTGGCTGCCCAGTCCATCTTTTCTATCTTTCACTGTTTAGTATCTGACTGGCATGTCACTAACTGCCTGTCTTCAACTTCTCTGGGACATTTTATGTTAGGTATACCTTTCACAAGGAGATTGCAGCTTTTTAATAAAGAAGATACAGCTGATTTTTATTAACTTTGAAAATTTTAAGTTTTAATAAAAGAATTTAAACCATACACATTTGTTGTGTTTACTTACATATTTGGTCATATTTCTACAATCTTATTTTATATGTCTTATTTAGTATTTTTTTCCCTGCCCTGTTTTATTTTTTTTTACTCTGCTTTGCTGGATTGGGTAATATTTTCCCCTTTTCTTTCTTTTTCCTTGGTAGTTTAAAAGATATCCATTGTAATCTACATCTATTAGTGGTTATGCTTTATTTCCAAACACCTAAGAACAGCTTTCTGGTGGTTTAACTGACATAACAATTTGTTAAATTCTGCACATATTTGAAGGGCACAATTTGTTACATTTTGACACAGTTTTACATATGTGAGCCATCAGCACAGTCAAGATAATGAACTGATCTATCACCCCCAAGTGTTCTTATTCTTCTGTGTAATCTTACCTTCAAACTCTTGCTCTCTTCCAAGGAACCACTGATCTGCTTTCTGTAATATATAACATTTTAGAGTTTCTAGATTTTTATGTAAGTATGATCATACACTACACACTCCTTTTTTGGGGGGGGTTCTGGTTTCCTTCACTGAGCATAATTATTTAACATAAGGCCACACATTAAAGTACATTATTTTTATTGCTCAATAGAATTTCATTGTATGGGTATACCACAGTTGGTTTATCCATTTACCCGTTGATGGACATTTGGGTTGTTTCCAGTTTTAGGCTATTACAACATTCTTTTAGACTATTGCAAACATTCTTGTGCAAGTATTTTTGTGGACATGTGCTTTTATTTTCTAGGCAAAAAGCTTTGAAGGGTTTAGCTGTATCATACAGTATATGTATTTTTAACTTTTAAAGAAATTTGCCAAATTGTTTTTACTAAGAGGTCATACTCTTTTACACCCCTTCCACCAATGTCTGAGATTTTTAGTTCTTCCAATTTTTATCAATACAGGGTATTGTCAGTCTTTTTTTTTTTTTTTTTTTGGTAAGTTTATTTATTTTACAAGAGAGAGAGCACAGGGGAGGGAAGAGAAAGAGGGGGAGGGAGATCCCAAGCGAGCTCCACACTGCCAGCCTGGAGCCTGACGTGTGGGGCTCAAATTCACAAACTGTGAGATCAAGACCTGAGCTGAAATCAAGAGTCTTAACCAACTAAACCACCCAGGCACCCAGGTATGATCATTTATTTTAGACTTTATGGCAGATGTGTATTTCTCTCTAATGGCTTTATAAAAGTGTTATCAAAGTATAGTTGACAGGTAATGTTATATTAGTCTCTCATTATGGTTTTAACATATATCTCCCTAAAGACTAACGATGACTGTCTTATCATAAACTTATAAATCACTCATATATTTTCTTTGGTAAGTGCTGAAATGTTTTTCTCAT
>NC_043704.1:59357651-59359896 GCF_006229205.1 Suricata suricatta | reverse complement strand
TAGCTTATCCATTTATATCTATAATCCATTTTGATGGAATTTTTTATATGGTGTGAGACATGGATGTAGGTTCTTTTAGGTTTTTTTTGCATACTGATATTCATGTGCATATTCCATCACCACTAAATTACTGCTTGTCTTTGTTGAAAATCACTTGAGCTCATGTGTAAGAGTCTATTTATGGACACTCTATGGTGTCTATTGAACAATGTGTCTATTGTTGTGCCAATATCACATTGTTTGTAGCTTTATAAGTCTTGAAATCAGTTAGTGTTAGCTCTCTGACTTGGTTCTTTTGCAAAGTTGTTTTGGCTATTTTAGGTACACTGCATTTCCACATAAATTTTAGACTTAGTTGTCAATTTCTGCAAAAAAGACTTTTTTGGATTTTGACTGGATTGTGTTGAAGTATATATCAATTTGAGGAGAATTGATATCTTAGCAATAATGAGTCTTCTAACACATGAGCATAGCAGATCTCTCATTTATTTAGGTCTTCTTTCATTTCTCTCTGCAGTATTTTGTACATTTTAGTGTATAGCTTTTGTACATCTTGTCTAAGCTTATCCCTAAATACTGTATTTCATACTCTGTGATGCTACTGTGAAGGGTATTATTATTTTTTATGTTTATTATTGAGAGAACGCAAGTAGGAGTGGGGCAGGGAGAGAGTGGAATAGAGGATCTGATGTGGGCTTCACACTGATAGCAGGAGCCTGCTACAGGGCTCAAACTCATGACTCATGAGATCATGACCCTGAGCTGAAGTCAGATGCTCAACTGACTGAGCCATCCAGGTGCCCCAAGGATATTATTTTTCAAATTTCAATTTCTAATTGTTCCTTCATATTATATTAGAATATAGTTGAGTTTTGTGTATTGACACTAATTATCCAGAATTAGCACAGACCCTACAGATAAAGACTCAGTACCAAAAGACGCCTACTACTTCAGATGCCAATTGCAACTGGTGGGTCTCCAGGTTACTCACACTTCTGTCCAACAGGGCTACAAATTGAGGGTTCCCATAAGACCCTTTCCTCCAGGTTTGATAATTTGCTATAATGACTTACAGAACTCAGGGCAACACTTTATTATTATTACCAGTTTATTATAAAGAATATTAAAGAGGATACAAAGGAACAGCCAGATGAAGATGTATACAGCCCATATCTGAAAAGTTCCCAAGCATAGAGGCTCTGTTGTCCCCACAGAGTCTCGGATGCATTCACCAAAGCAGAACCCTTCTGAAACCTTTTTGTTAGGGCTTTTTATCAACTTCAGTTATGTAGGCATGCTGATTAAATCACTGACTCTGGGGGTGCCTGGGTGGCTCAGTTTGTTGAGCATCCAACTTTGGCTCAGGTCATGACCTCATGGTCCGAGGGTTCGAGCCCTGTATCGGGCTCTGTGCTGACAGCTAGTTCAGAGCCTGGAGACTGTCTCGGATTCTATGCCTCCCTCTCTCTCTGATCCTCCCCTGCTCATGCTGTCTCTCTCTGTCTCTCAAAAATAAATAAAAAACATTTAAAAATTAAAAACAAATCATTAGCTGTGTAGGTCATGGGATAGGGCTGAAGTTGCCAATTCTAATGATGTGGTGCTTCCCCTGGAACTAGCCACCATCCTGAAGCTATTCAGAGGCATGACAAGATCGCCTCATTAGTATAAACCCAGGTATGATTGAAAGAGGCTTATTATAGGGGCATCTGGGTGGCTCAGTCTGTTAAGCATCCAACTCTTGGTCTCTGCTCATGGTTAGGGAGTTCAAGCCCCAAATCTAACCCCAGGCTGACAGTGTAGAGCCTGCTTGGGATTCTTTCTCTCTCTCACTCTCTGCCCATTCTCCCCTGCTAGCTCTCTCTGTCTCTCTCATCAAAAATAAATAAATAAACTTAAAAAAATTTTAAAGAAAGAGGCTTGTTATGAGTAACAAAGGGCACTCCTCTCATCTCTATCACTCAGGAAATTACAAGTGTTTTAGAAGCTCTGTGCAAGTATCCAAATATGTATTTCTTAGTATCACCCAAGATCATGCTTACCTATTGCCCTGACTAAATGCTTTAGTGAAAGATTGATTAAAAGTAGTGAACGAGGATGCAGTTGTCTTATTCATGGTCATAGGGGGTTGCATGCAGACTTTCACCATGAAATACAATGTTAGCTGCTGAGTTTTGTTTGTTTTGTAGATTCCTTTATTGGGCAAAAGAGTGTTTTTTCTATTCCTACTTTCTCAGAGGTTTAT
>NC_043704.1:59328760-59357551 GCF_006229205.1 Suricata suricatta | reverse complement strand
ATTCAGTATCTAATGGATAGTTGATACCTGTCACAACACAGCATTTTATATACTGTTAAGTGAAACTGCAATACAATCTAAGTTTATTTTGGGAGTGTTTGCTGTATAATTGGATTTAATGAAATGTTTAGAGGTGCAGTAGGCATGACTTTGAGTAGATAATGAAAGAAAATGCAAAATGCTAATTGATTCATGATGTTGTTTCATCTTAGCTTGTGCCCAAGCTAATATTTAATATGTAGTAGCAGAATATTTACTATTGAAGCTTGAAAAGATGTGAGTTCTTTGTGTGCAATCTTTCATTTATGCATGTGAGAGGGTTTTCTTTTTTTAATATTTTTACACTGTAGTACTTGTTTTCCTTGTTGGGGTGTTTGCTTATTTAATACATTCCGTCAAGGGCAGAAAAATAAATAAATAAAATGTATTATTATTTAAATTTTTTTAACATTTCTTTATTTTTGAGAGAGATAAAGACAGTGTGTGAGCAGGGGAGTGGCAGAGAGAGAGGGAGACACAGAATCTGAAGCAGGTTCCATCCAGGCTCCAAGCTGTTAGCACAGAGGCAGACATGAGGCTCGAATACATGAACCGTGAGATCATGACCTGAGCTGAAGATGGACGCTTAACTGACTGAGCCAAACGGGCACCCCAGAGTAGGTCTGTTTTTAATTTTTTGAGGAACCTCCATACTGTCTCCAGAGTTCCTGCAACAGTTTGCTTTCTCACCAGCAGTGCAAAAGTGTTTCCTTTACTCCACATCCTCAGAACATCTGTTCTTTCCTGAGTTGTTAATTTTAGCCATTCTAACAGGTGTCAGGTGGTATCTCACTGTGGTTTTGATTTGTATTTCCTTGATGCTGAGTGATGTGGAGCATTTTTTTTTAATGTGTCTGTTAGCCATCTGGATGTCTTCTTTGGAAAAGTGTCTAGTCATGTCTTTTGCTCATTTCTTGACTGGATTATTGATTTTTTGGTTGCTGAGTTTGATAAATTCTTTATAGATTTTGAATACTAACCCTTTATCTGATATGTCATTTGCAAATATTTTCTCCCATTCTACGAGATGCCTTTTAGTTTTGCTGATTGTTTCCTTTGTCATAAGAAGCTTTTTATTTTGATGTGGTCCCAATAGTTTATTTTTGCATTTGTTTTCCTTGCCTCCAGAGACATGTCATGTAAGAAGTTGCTGCGACAAGGTCAAAGAGATTTTTGCCAGTTTTCTCCTCTAGGATTTTGATGGCTTCTTGTCATATGTTTAGGTCTTTCATCCATTTTGAATTTATTTTTGTGTATGATGTAAGAAGGTTGTCCAGGTCCATTCTTATGCATGTTACTCTCCAGTTTTCCCAGCACCATTTGCTGAAGAGACGGTCTTTATTCCACTGAATATTCTTTCCTGTTTTGTTGAAGATTAGTTGGCCATATGTTTGTGGGTTCACTTCTGGGTTCTCTGTTCTGTTCCATTGATCTAAGTGTCTGTGTTTGTGCCACTACCATACTGTCTTGATGATTAGAGCTTTGTAGTACATCTTAAAGTTCAGAATTGTGATGCCTGCAGCTTTGGTTTTCTTTTTCAGAACTGGTTTGGCTATTCTGGCTCACTACAAATTTTAGGATTGTTTGTTCTAGCTCTGAGAAGAATGCTGGTGCTATTTTGATAGGGATTACATTGAATACATAGATTGTTTTGGGTAGTATCGAGCATGGGATTTTTTCCATTTCTTTGTGTCTTCTTCAATTTCTTTCATAGGCTTTTTATACTTTTCAGTATGTAGATTTTTCACCCTTTTGGTTAGGTTTATTCCTAGGTATTTTATGGGTTTTGGTACAATTGTAAATGGGGTCTATTCCTTGATTTCTCTTTCTGCTGCTTCATTATTGGTGTACAGAAATGCAACTGATTTCTGTGAATTGATTTAATATTCTGTGACTTTGCTGAATCCATGGATCAGTTCTAGTGATTTTTTGATGGCATGGTTTGATTTTCCACATAGAGTATCATGTTGTCTGTGAAGAGTGAAACATTGACTTCCTCCTTGCTAATTTGAATGCTTTTTATTCCTTTGTGTTATCTGATTGCTGAGGCTAGGACTTTCAACACTCTGTTGAATAAGACTGCTGAGAGTGAACATTGGAGTTCACTGACCTTACTAAGCTTTTAGTTTTTCCCCATCGAAGATGATATTAGTGGTGGGTCTTTTGTATATGGCTTTTATGATCTTGAGGTATAATCCTTCTATCTCTACTTTTTTGAGGGTTTTTATCAAGAAACGATGCTGTATTTTGTCAATTGCTTTCTCTGCATCTATTGAGAGGATCATATGGTTCTTTCTTTTATTAATGTGATGTATCACATTGTTTGATTTGCGGATATTGAACCAGCCCTGCATCCTAGGCATAAATCCCACTTGATCGTAGTGAATAGTTTTTTTAATGTATTGTTGGATCTGGTTGGCTAGTATCTTGTTGAGATTTTTTTGTTCCATGTTTACCAGCGTCTCAAAGTTTTAAGTAGGAATAGATGTTTGATTTTGTTAAAAAATTTTTTTGTGTGTGCTAAATGAGATGATCAGAATTTTTTTCTCTGTTAGCTCTTAATATTGTAATACTGTTTTTTTTAAATATTAAATTCAGCTGGCATTCTTGGGCAAAAACTCACTTGGACATATGTATCATCCTTATTTTATATATGGTTAGATTCTATTTACTGCAATTTTTTCCTCAGAATTTTTGCATCTCTGTTCATGAAGGATACTAATCTACAGTCTTCTAGTAACATTTTTCCCTATTTTATGTGGTATTAGGGTCATGCTGGTGGTATTGAATGAGCTATCCCAGAGATATGGACTGATGCTTGTGTCCTTTGGAAATTTAATTTAACCCCCAATGAGACATATCAGGAGGTCAGGGTTTTGGGTGTAATTAAATTTAGATGAGATTATGAGGGTTCCATGATGGGAGAAATGTCCTTGGAAGAAAAGGAGGAGACAGAAGAGCTCTCTCTCTACCACTAAGGACACAAAGGTAGCTGTCTACAAGCCAGGAGGAGAGAGCTTATCCAGAACCAAATTGGCCAGCATCTTAATTAATGTTGGACCTCCCAGCCTCTACAATTGTGAGAAATAAATGACTGTTGCCTAAGCCATCCAGTCTATGGTGTTTTGTTATAGTAGCCTGCGCTGACTAAGATAGGAAGTAGTTTCTCTGTTTTAATTATTTTAGACAAATTTGCATATATTTGGAATATTTTTCGAAATGCTTGGTTTAAGGGGGTCATATGAGCTTAGAATTTTCTTTTGTGAACAGATTTTCATTTCCATTTACTTCAAAATACTTAATAAATTCTTTAGATTGTTTCATGACCAGTAGATTATTTAGAAAAGTGCTATTTGGTTTCCTAATATTTGAGGATTTTCCAATATCTTTCCATAATTGATTTCTAATTTCACTCCTTTGTGGTCAGAAAACATATTTTGTATAAGTTGAGATCTTTTAAATGTATTCTTTTCCCCAAGCATTTGTGTTATTGTTTCATGTTATAACTACCTATGGTGTTGACATTATGTTACATAGTAAACAACTAATCTAATTTTGGGATTTAAATAGCTTAAAACTACTTCATTATTTTATTCTATGTGTAAATATTTAATTTTCTTTTTAAATATTTATTTATTTATTTATTTTGAGAGAGAGTGAGAGAGCGCACACGAGTGACTTGAGTGAGAGAGAAGCAGATAAAGAGGGGGACACAAATCCCAAATGGGTCCCTACTGTCAACACAAAGCCTGAAAAGGGGCTTGAACTCATGAACTGTGAGATCATTATCTGAGCCAAAATTAAGAGTTGAATGCTTAACCACCTGAGCCATCTAGGTGCCCATAAGTATTTTATTTTCAATATTAAATGTTAAGGAGATATAAATATTTTATTTAAGAGGCAGTTATCTTTTAAAGATATTTAAATGCTGAAGAAAATCTTATATATTTGCCATGTAGTTATCACAACTGGTATCTTTATTCCTTTGTGTGAAGCCATATTTCTATCTGGTATCATGTTCCTTCTGCCTTAAATATTCTCTTAAACATTTCTTATAGAGTGGGTCATCAGGTGACAAATTATTTCAGTTTTTCTATGCTCCCCAAAGTTTATTTTGCTTCTTTATTTTAAAATTATATATGTTGCATATAGCATTCCAAATGACCTTTTTTTTTTTATTCACAGTACTCTAAAATGTTTCTCCATTTTCTGCTCACTTGCCTTGCTTTCTATGAGGAACCTACGATCATTCTTAATATTCTGTCATGTGTCTATTTTCTCTGGCTGCCCCTAAGATTTTTCTTTACCACAGTTTTTTCAGTAGGTTGATGACAATGTGCTTTGGTGTAGTTTTCATCATATTTTTTTATGCCTGGGATTCTCTAATCTTCTTGCATTTATATGTTTTCCTTTTTATAAAACTAGGAAGCTTTTTTAAATTATTTCTTCAAAATTTTTTCTGTCTCATTTTCTATCTTCTGTCCTTTGTTAACTGAAAATTTATATGTATATCAGGGCCTCTTGAAATTGGCCCATACTTCACTGATACTCATTTATGTTAATGTTTTATTTTCTGTGTTTGTTTTTGCATAATTTCTGCTATCAGGTTCAGTAATTTTTTTCTTTTGCAGTGGGTAATCTGCTTTTTATTCTATCTAGTGTATTTTTCACCTCACATATTATACTTTTCATCTTTAGAAGTTTAATTTGTGTCTTAGTTAATACTTTCCATGTCTTGAATTAACTTTTGGAACATATAAACTATAGTAATATTATAATGACTCTCCATGTCCTTGTTTACTGTATCTTTCACCTGAGTCAGTTTTGAGTTGGTTTTAATTGAATATTCTTCAATTCTTTTTTTCATTTTTCTTCCTGGTGGATGGCATTTTCCTGTTTCTTTGAATGCCTTACAATTAAAAGAGTCTTCGTGTGTGTGTGTGTGTGTACAATGTAAAACCAAACATTTTCACCAATTTTATGGATACAGCTAATTGGCTGTACATTAAGTACATTCTCACTGTTGTATGTATAGGATTTAAGTGAGTCTTATATTATATAACCAATAACTGTATTGAAAAATTATGACAATTTTAATGTTTGTATGTTTGATATGATAATTTCATATTAATATAATTTATATTTATCCTGACTTTTCTGTGCTTATCCTTTTCCTCCCATCCTTTTAGATGTCACTTGACTAAGTCCACATCTCAACCACTTCCTTATGAGGGCTCCTATTCTGGGCCAACATGAACCTACTTTGATTGCCCCAGGACCCAATGTCAGATAACTAGGGAGAGTTCTTGTGCCCTGGAGCTTAGGAAATTATTAAATTAGCCAATGCATGGGACATCAGGAAACCTAGAAAATTCTGCTCTACCTGCCATACAAAAGCTTCTCCCTACAGTTTTAACTGTCACCCTGAACCTAGTTCATCCCTGCATGGCCAAGTATGGCAGCCATCTTTCATTTGGAATTGTCACAGACAGTTTGCCTTTCATCTATCTGAGTGTCATTGTGTGGTATCCCACCATCAGAACAGTTTTTCTGATGCACTATGGGCAAGATTGCAAGGCCGCGACTGCTTACCCTTGCATAACTTCTTGGGGGCCTGCTCTTGGCTTCCTAATTTATCCCAAACCCCCAGGAGAACAACTTGGGAAGGAAGTGTTGCTTGTTGGTAAACTTGTGCTTGAACTTGCAGCTTGATGCTGTTTCTGCTGGTGGTTTCTATGTGTCTCCTTACCCAAATTTTCTTGGTGTTGGAAGATTAAGAAGAAACAAACAACAGTCCTAAATGGCTAGACTCCACTTCCTGGACACTAGCCCAAGTGGGAGCCACCTTAGGGCAATAGGAGCAATAGGCCACATGGGCCTCACTTTCCAGAGTCCAGACATAAGTTGTGTTTTCAGTCTGCTACAGACTGCATATTTGTGTCTCCCTCACCCGAATCTTTGTAGTAAGACCATTTTCCTAATGTGATGGTATTTGGAGTCAGGTACTTTGGGAGCTGATTAAGTTACAAAGACATAGCCTTCATGAATGGGAGGAGTGCCCAGAGAAACCACAGAGAGCTAGCTCATCTCTTCTACCATGTGAGGACACACTGAAAAATTGGTCTATGAACTAGCAAGCAGATTCTCAGCAGACACCAAATGTGTTGGTGTCTTTTCCTTAGACTTCCCAGCCCCCAGAACTCTGAGAAATAAATTTCTATTGTTTATAGATCACCTAGTCTGTGGTGTTTTGTTGTAGTAGCCTGAACAGACCAAAGTAGTAGGCAGACACACTCTGACACAATAAGCAATCAACTAAAATTAAATAAATAAGTAAATGAATACATAAATACATAAATTATGTCATAAAATTGATAAACTCAAAACCCACAAACTTCCGTTAAAATAGTTAATATGGTTCAGTGTAAGTTAAAACAGGCTCCTTAATGACTGAAGCATTCTAAAAGGCCTAATCAATAAATAGGTCATTATTCCCACTGATTCCCCATTTGACAGATCAATTTGGCCTATTCTTAAATCTGCAAAGAATGAATGGTACTTCATGCTAGATTATTGCAACCTTAATGCCATTGCTGCACCTATTAAAGCCCAATATCCAACATTACAGAAAATAGTAACATCTAATATGTTTAATTCAGTGTTTATTTCAACAGCCTTTCAGTTTGCTGCCAGCTCCAAAGGGGCACAATATAACTTAACTGGACTGCCCATGGACTACCTCATGGGCCCATCACCCATTTAGTCCATCTCCCCATCTCTGTCCCCTCAGTAAGCCTCAGTTTGCTTTTTGTATTTAAGAATTTCCTATGGTTTACCTCCCTCTACTTTTTCCTTCTCTTCCTCTATGTTCATTTGTTTTTTTCTTAAATCCACATATGAGTGAAATCATGATATTTGTCTTTCTCTGACTGACTCAGTGTAGCCAGTCTGAAAAGCACTATGGAGGTCCTTCAAAAAATTAAAAATAAAACTACTCTGCGACCCAGCAATTGCACTACTAAGTATTTATTCAGGCAGGATTTTAACTCTATCCACATTTCCTCATGAACACAAGTACACAAGTATGACATTACATTAATAACATTCTCATCCAAGGAGGTATGTTTAACATAATCACTAAGGACAAACAAATCCAGCATCTTTTAATTCCTTTTGGGTTCCAGAGGCAAGATATTCCCCATTTACTAATTTTACTTAATCTTTCTGAAGCTGCTACTTATAAATGAGGCCATGTTAAAAGACATTCATCCCCAACAAAAATTCTACAATACACCTGATATAAATCAAAAGGATCTCCCAATAGTGCTCTCGGCACTCAGTCACTGTAAAATCCTTAGCTGCCTCTTCTCATACCTCCCAGATCTTTGCACTAATGGCCATAAATAGCCCATGAGTTTCTGATATAAAAACCTGCCCCTCCCTATTTGTTTAGTTCATAATCCTAATATACAATCTTGTTTTCTGGCAAAATGTTCATCCCTACACTCTCAAGTCTAAAAGGAAATCTGGTAAAGTTTACTGTAATCTGTGCCATTCTAAAAATTAATGGATGTTGCTTCTTTCTCCAGGAGACAGCTGCCTTATATAGGTCCATCCCCAATCCTCTGAGGAGTTAGCAATGACTTGGTGCCTTCTCCTGCTTCCCGTCTCCCACCTTGCATCTCTGACAGTGACCACCACAACTTGCCCTTCCCTTTGGTTACAAATGTTACCAATCATTATATGTTCCTTACAGAACTGTATATATTTCATACCCCCCAGTGATGTATCTGCTGGACTTGCCACCTTGAACCAAGTAACTCACCAAGATATTATTCTCATAATGTACAACTCAGGGAGGAGGGGCCAAGATAGTGGGAGAAGATGGAAGTTTTTTTGGGTCTCTTTTTGCTGCAATGCGGCCAGATCAACACTAAACCATCTTGCACACCTAGAAAGCTGATCTGAGGATTATCACAATATCTGCACAACCTGAACCACAGAACTCAGCAGGTATGCAAGTGAGGAGAGGTGAACCAGGGGAGAGAGAGGCCATGGAGGGCAGGGAGTTGTTTTTGTTTGTGGGGAGAAGGTGGAGATGGGGGGAGAGAGTGGGAAAAGAACCCCCCGCCCACTCACACACATAAGCAGCTGGAGAAAAAGTGGAAAAGCGGAAACAGCCACAAGGCCTGAACAAAAAAAAGGAGAAAGGAGAGGGTGCGAATTCCATTTAGACTCTATAAACAAGGGGTATGCAGAGTCTGAGGCCCCCCAGCTGGATACCTGGTGGTGCTCTGGTGGGAAAGGCAAGTCCCCAAGAACAGAGAGCGAGGTCTGAAGGGTCTGTGGGCCACATGGGGAGTGGCTGTTCCCCTGCTGGGAGGACATTTGGTAGAAGCTGTGCAGCCACCCCACAGGCAAAACAGACCCCAGAGAACAACCACATTCACCGGTGTTGGAACAAGGATGTTATGGGTGAAGCCTGGCGCTAGATGTGTGTTGTGATTTTCCATAAATCCTGAAATGTTGTACTACCGGGCTGCACAAATTTTTCTGGGGCAGGCTGGCATCCAGCTGCAGGTTCTGGGCACTGGCATCTGCCCAGTCTCACGAATGTTCCTGTGTGTGGCCAGCACTCAGCCATTGTTCAGCAAAATCGGCCCCCAGAAGATTTGAGTGGGTCAAAGCCCAATTGGTCAGAAGGGTAGGAAGGAGGGGCCAACATGGTGGAGAACTAGAGGGATCTGAAATTCCCTTGTGTTTCAAGGCCTGTCGTGAAGCCAAAGGACTTTGAACTCCAAGAGTCTGGGAGGAAAAAAGGTAGCGTGGCTTCCAGGGACCCACTGGGATATCTGACAGGCCATAGGTGGAGCGCTCAGGGGAGAGACAGCACAACCACAGTGGGGGTGGACCTGCCTGTCCCAAACCACACCTCTCCATGCCTGGTAGCTGTGTATCTATGGGAACAGGATTGACTCTGATGAACCAGACAGCCCATCCTCCAGACCAGTGCTGTTGCATTGGCTGGTTTAATTCTCGGACAATTCTTATTATATAGACATATTCTCCCTTCCTTTTCTTCTTTATATCTCTTTCCTCCTCTAGTCTGTTTACTCTGGTTGTTGGTCTGTTTAAACAGACATAATTAATTTATTCTCTTGATACATGTTCTGCACCTCCTTCCTTATTTTCCTTTCTCTCTCTCTGGATTAATCCATATAGTTACTCAGTCTGGGCAACATCACTTTCTCTTTTTTCCCCCCTGCCTCTTCTCTATTTTAATTTCTCTCTTTCTGGATTAAGCCTATATTTTCTCTGCTTTGTCAATTTTTATTTTTTCTTTTTCCCAACCCCTGTTTTTCTCGCTTTGTAAGGGATAGGCATCTTCCACCAGCACTGTTACTTGTAGTTGGGGTTTCTGGTGTGTGTGTGTGTGTGTGTGTGTGTGTGTGTGTGTGTGCATGTGCATGTGTATGTTTGTGTGCTTTTGTTTTCTGTTTGTTTTTTGTTTGCTTGTCTGTTTTCCTTTCTAGGGCTACTTCAGGGAAGAAATCCAAGCACACCTAGCGGAGGGCCCAAAACATCACTACGAGTAGGGAGATAAAGTAACAGCAGAGAACAAGTAACACACAACATAAAATACCCCCTGAAGGACCAGGCCCTGGACAGTGTATGACCCCTCTTTAATATAGTCGTGCTCACAGGAGCAGGGCACACAACAAGCTTTTAAGACACATAAAGGATAGAAAACTAGCCAAAATGAGAAAACAGAAGAATTCTCCTCAAAAGAAATTACAGGAAGAAATGACAGCAAAAGAATTGCTCAAAACAAATATAAATAATATAACTGAACAACAGTTTAGAATAATAGTCATAAGATAAATTGCTGGGCTTGAAAAAAGCATAGAAGACAGCAGAGAATCTATTGCTCCAGAGATCAAGGAACTGACAAATAGTCATGATGAATTAAAAAATGCTGTAAATGAGGTGCAGAATAAACTGGAGGTGGTGATAGTGAGAATTGAAGAGGCAGAGGGGAGAATAGGTGAAATAGAAGACAAAATTATAGAAAAAGATGAAGCTGAGAAAAAGAGAGGAAAAAAATTCTGGATCATGAGGGCAGAATTAGAGAACTAAGTGATTCAATGAAATGGAACAATATCCATATTATAAGAGTTCCATAAGAAGAAAAAGAGAGAAAGGAGCCAAGGGTGTATTTAAACAAATCATAGCTGAGAACTTCCCCAATCTAGGGAAGGAAAAAGACATTGATATTCAGGACGTACAGATAACCCCCTTCAGACATAACTTGAATCGACCTTCTGCAAGACATATCATAGTGAAACTGGGAAAATACAAGTTAAAGAGAGAATTCTGAAAGCAACTTTGGATAAATGGGACTTAACCTACAAGGGTAGACACATAAGGGTAGTAGCAAACCTATATACTGAAAGTTGGCAGGCCAGAAAGAAGTGGTAGGAAATTTTCAATGTGATGAACAGAAAAAATATGCAGCCAAAATCCTTTATCCAGCAAAATTGTCATTTAGCATAGAAGGAGGGATAGAGGTTTTCCCAAACAAACAAAAACTGAAAGAATTCATTACCACTAAAGCAACCCTACAAGAGATCCTAAGGTGGACTCTGAGTGAAATGCTGCAAGGACCAAAAAGAACCAGAGACATCACTATAAGCATGAAACCTGCAGATAACATAATGACTCTAAACCCATATCTTTCAATAATAACACTGAATGTAAATGGACTAAATGCTATACTCAAAAGACATAGGGTATCATAATGGATAAAAAACCAAGACCCATCTATTTTCTGTCTACAAGAGACCCATTTTAGGCCTGAGGACACCCTCAGATTGAATGCTAGGGGACAGAGAACCATCTATCATGCTACTGGAAGTCAACAGAAAGCTGGAGTAGCCATATTTATATCAGATAAACTAGATTTTAAATAAAGACTGTAACAAGAGATGAAGAAGGGCACTGGATCATAATTACAGGGTCTATCCATCAAGGAGAGCTAACAATTATAAATGTCTATACAACCAGATTTGGAACCCAAATATATAAAACAATTAATCACAAATGTAAGCAATCTTATTGGTAAGATGTGGTAATTGCAGGGGACTTTAATATTCCACTTACAGCAGTGGACAGATCACGAATACAGCAAATCCATAAAGAAATAATGGCCCTGAATGACACATTGGACCAGAAAGACTTGATAGATATATTTAGAACTTTTCATCCTAAAGCAACAGAGTATATATACATTCTTCTCAAGTGCCCATGCAACGTTCTCCAAGACTGATCACATACTGGGTCACAAAACAGCCCTCAAAAAACTATAAAAGAATTGAGATCATCCCATGCACACTTTCAGATCACAATGCTATGAAACTTGAAATCAACCACAGAAAAAAGTTTGGAAAACCTCCAAAAGCACGGAGGTTAAAGAACATCTTACTAAGGAATGAATAGGTCAACTAGGCAATTAAAGGAGAAATTTAAAAATATTTGGAAACAAACAAAAATGGAAACACAAAAATCCAAACCCTTTGGGATGCAGCAAAGGCAATCCTAAAAAAAAAATAAATAGATTGCACCCAGCCTTATCTCAAGTAACACGAAAAATCCCAAATATAAAATCTAACAGCACACTTAAAAGAATTAAGAGCAGAACAATAAGAAACCCAAAAGCCAGCAGAAGAAGACAAATAATAAAGATTGGACCAGAAATAAACAATATAGAATACCAAAAAAACTCAGTATAACAAATCAGTGAAATGTAGAGTTGGTTTTTTGAAAAAATAAACAAAATTGATAACCCCCTAGCCAGACTTCTCAAAAGGAGAAGAACAAGGACCCAAATAGATAAAATCTTGAATGAAAATGTATTCATCACAGCCAATCCCTCAGATATACAGCATTTATGAGAGAATGCTATAAAAAATTTTGCCAACAAACTGGACAACCTGTAAGAAATGGACAAATTCCTAGATGCCCACACATTACCAGAACTCAAATGGGAAGAAATAGAAAATTTGAATAGACACAGAACTAGTGAAGAGATTGAATCAGTTATCAAAAATCTCCCAACAAATAGGAGTCCTGGACCAGATGGCTTCCCTGGGGAATTCTACCAGACATTTAAAGCAGAGTTAATACCTATCCTTCTCAAGCCCATTCAAAAAAATAGAAACAGAAGGAAGATTTCCAGACCCATTCTATGAAGCCAGCATTGCCTGGATTCCCAAACCAGACAAAGACCCCACTATAAAGGAGAATTATAAGCCAATGTCCCTGATGAACAGGGATGCAAAAATTCTCAACAAGATCCCAGCAAATCGAATTCAACAGTATATAAAAAGAATTATTCAGCATAATCAAGTGGGATGCATTCCTGGGCTGCAGGGATGGTTCAATATCGACAGATCAATCAGTATAATACATCGTATTAATAAAAGAAAGGATAAGACCATATGATTCTGGCAACAGAAGCAGAAAAAGCATTTGACAAAATACAGCATCTTTCTTAATAACAACCCTCAAAGTCAGGATAGAAGGAATATACCTAAGCATCATAAAAGCAATATATGAAAAGCCCACAACCAATATCCTCAATAGGGAAAAACTGAGAGCTTTTGCCCTGAGATCAGGAACATGACAGGGATGTCCACTCTCACCACTGTTGTTTAACATAGTGTTCGAAGTCTTAGTATCAGTAATCAGACAACAAAATGAAATCAAGGGCATCAAAATTGGCAAAGAAGTCAAACTTTCACTTTTTGCAGAGGACATGATATCCCATATGGAAAACCTGAAAGACTCCACCACAGGACTGCTAAAACTGGGTAAAAAATCAACGTACAGAAATCAGTTGCATTTTTATACACCAATAATGAAGCAACAGAAAGAGAATGAAGAAAACTGATCCCATTTACAATTGTACCAAGAACCATAAAATACTAGGTATAAAACTAACCAAAGATGTAGAAGATCCATATGGTAAAAATTATAGAAAGTTTATGAAGAAAATTGAAGAAGACACAAAGAAATGGAAAACATTCCATGCTAATGGATTGGAAGAATAAATATTGTTAAAATGTCACCCAAAGCAATCTACACATTCAATGCAATCCCAATAAAAACTTCACTGGCATTCTTCTCAAAGCTAGAACAAACAATCCTAAACTTTGTATGGAACCACAAAATACCCCGAATAGCCAAGATAATATTGAAGAAGAAAACAAAAATGGGAGGCATCACAATCCCAGACTTTAGCCTCTACTACAAAACTGTCCTCATCAAGACAGTATGGTATTGGCACTAAGACAGACACATAGGCTAATGGAATAGAATAGAGAACCCAGAACTGGACCCACAAATGTATGGCCAACTAATCTTTGACAAAGCAGGAAAGAATATCCAATGGAAAAAAGACAGTCTCTTTAGCAAACGGTGCTGGGAGAACTGGACAGCAACATGCAGAAGACTGAAACTAGACCACTCTCTCACACCATACACAAAAATAAACTCAAAACGGATGAAGGACCTGAATGTGAGACAGGAAACCATCAAAACCCTCGAGGAGAAACCAGTCTACAACCTCTCTGACGTCAGCTGCAGCAATTCCTGCTCGACACTTCTACAGATACAAGGGAACTAATAGCAAAAATGAATTATTGGGACCTTATCAAGATTAAAAGCTTCTGCAGTGCAAAGGAAACAATCAACAAAACTAAAAGGCAACCTATGGAATGGGAAAAAATATTTACAAACGACATATCAAATAAATGGTTATTATCCAAGATCTATGAAAAAGCTTACGAAACTCATCACCTGAAAAACAAATAATCCAGTGAAGAAATGAGCAGAAGACATGAGTAGACACTTTTCCAAAGAAGATATCCAGATGGCCAACAGATACATGAAAAGATGCACAATGTCACTCATCATCAGGGAAATACAAATTAAAGCCATGCTGAGATGCATGGCACCTGTCAGAGTGGCTAAATGAACAAATCAGGAAACTGTAGATGCTGGTGAGGATGTGGAGAAACAGGAACCCTCTAAGCACTGGTGGTAGGAATGCAAACTGGTGCAGCTACTCTGGAAAACAGTGTGGAGGTTCTTCAAAAAATTAAAAATAGAATTACCCTATGATCCAGCAATAGCACTGCTAGAATTTACCCAAGGGATACAGGAGTGCTAATGCATAGGGGCACATGTACCCCAATGTCCGTAGCAGCAGTTTCAACAATAGCCAAATCATGGAAAGAGCCTAAATATCCATCAGCTGATGAATGAAGATAAAGAAGATGTGATTTATATATAAAATGGAATACTACTTGGCAATGAGAAAGAATGAAATCATGCCATTTGCAGCAATGCAGATGGAACTGGAAGGTATGCTGAGTGAAATAAGTCAGTCAGAGAAGGACATATGTTTTCACTCATATGTGGACCATGGGACAAGGGGATGGGAAAAATAGTTACAAACAGAGAGGGAGGGAGGCAAACTATAAGAAACTCTTAAATACAGAGAGCAAACTGAGGATGGACAGGGCATGGCTGGCAGTGGAGAGGGAAAATGGGTGATGGGCATTGAGGAGGGCACTTGTTAGGATCAGCACTGGGTTTTGTATGCAAGCCAATTTGACAATAAGTTATATTTAAATAAATAAATAAATAAATAAATAAATAAATAAAGTGTGCGACTCATGATTTTAACATACTTTACAACTAAACCAGGGTATTGTTAGAGATCCTGAAGATTCCAGATCTGTTATCCAGGCTAATGCCATATAATGTGAACTTGGATATGGACTGGCTTCAAGGACTCTACTTGTTTTCCTCTCATAATAGAATGGGTTTTATTCTGTTTAGGGCAACTTATGTCCTCAAATACCCCATGTGATCAAACTAAAAACTTACGTGAAGATCAATGAGTCAATTTTATTATAGTTCTTAATTTTTAAAAAATGCTGTCCTGGTTCATTTTTGAGTCTTTGTCTAGAAGATGGTCAGTTCCCCTCTTGAGCACCTGATTAAATCCACACCCCACTACTTTCTTTATCTAGGCTTTCTCATTCCAGGCCCCCGGGGCCCAGTATCAGACAAGTAGAAATAGACTCGTAGAAAATTATGCCCAGGAGCCTAGGAAATTATTCAAGTTAGCCTTTCAGGGAGCCCTTCACAGCTAACCTGATCCCACTTGCCATATATCCACTGCCTTCTACAATTTCAGCTTGGTTTTAACCTGTCTGTGAGGGCAAGGCCTGTGTGGCCCTCTATGGCAGCTTTCTCATTTTTGGAGCTATAAGTAACGAACCAATCTACTTCTCATTTATTAAAATATCTTTGTTACCATGAGAGACTCTTTTGAATACTGAGAACAAGCTGAGGACTGATGAGGGTAAGGGTGAGGGGAAGGGGGTAATGGGCATGGAGGAGAACACTTGTTGGGAGGAGCATTGGGTGTCATAATGGAAACCAACTTGACAAGAAACTATAAAAGAAAAAAATAAATTTCTCTCCAACAAAGCTAAAAAAAATAATAAAAAATAAACTAAAAAAAAGTTTTTGTGTTGTGTCTGACCATCAAAAGAATCTTGAAACTATAAAGCAGGAAAAAATAATCTATTCCTTGCTTCTCTCCCAGCTTCTGGTGGTGTGCTGGAAATCTTGGAGTTCATTGGCTTGTGGGCAGTGTGCCTTGATCTCTGCCTTCATCTCTACACGGCATTCTCCCTGTGTATATGTGTCCAATGTCCCTCTTTTTATATGACACCAGTTATTGGACTATAGCCCAATCTATTTCAGTATGGCCTCACATTAACTATTTACATCTGCAATAATCCTGATCAATATAAGGTCACATCTGAGGAACTAAGGGTTAGAATTTCAACATATGAATTTTGACAGAACACTATTCTTGTTGGGGGCCGCCAGAAGAGCTGCCTGAAGACAAGATACATGCCTTGCCCAAACATCCGTCACCCACAGGGCAGAACCACGTTATCGCTCCCAAATTAGGGCCGGAGACAGCCAGTCTGGGATTTCTTATCAGGCCCCCAGGTGCTGGGCTGAAACTGCAGTTTTGGTTCCTCCCCTACCCTAAATCATTTGTTATAATCCCTTGACCCTGTTTCCTTAGCAACTGACCTACGTTGACCACCTTGTTTCCCGCCTTGTACCCTTTATAAGATGTTTGTGTTCTCTCAATAAAGGGGCTTGATCAGAGATTTTGTCTTGCCTCCATTCTCTGTGCTCCCTGCCCTACCCCATTCTCACCCCCTCCCTCAGGACCTGCTTCGACTGACCTGCGGGCCGGGTCAAATTCTAATCATTATAGAAAGTCTTTATTAAAGCCATACATTATGTCTATTCTATGGCCA
The DNA here is from genome assembly GCF_006229205.1 of Suricata suricatta. Classification (NCBI taxonomy): domain Eukaryota; kingdom Metazoa; phylum Chordata; class Mammalia; order Carnivora; family Herpestidae; genus Suricata; species Suricata suricatta. The sequence continues at coordinate 59,341,097 of NC_043704.1, read as the reverse complement.
TCAATTTTAATTTTTTGGCATATGCCTAAGAAAATAAATACCTAAGTAAACCAAAAGATATGTACAAAACACAAATGTTCATAGAAGTTTATTTGTGTTATTTCTGAAATGGAAAATTCAAGTACAAGCCAAAATAGAGGAATAAATTATGGCATGTTGAGACCAAATAACCTCTTCATGGTGTTACAAAAATGAACTCTATAGGGGCGCCCAGATGGCTCAGTAGGTTAAGCATCTGGCTTCTGGCTTCGGCGCAGGTCATGATCTCATGGCTCGTGGGTTCGAGCCCCGCTTCAGGCTCTGTGCTGACAGCTAGCTCAGAGCCTGGAGCCTGCTTCAGATTCTGTGTCTCCTTCTCTCTCTGACCTGCCCCTGCTCATGCTGTCTCTCTCTGTCTCTCAAAAATAAATTTTAAAAACTTTAAAAATGAACTCTGTAAAGAATTTCATTTATATCAAGTTAAAAATCTAGCAAAATGGTGATGGAAGTCAGAGGAGTGTCTCTCTGGAGGAAGGGATATTGACAGAGAAGAAGCAGGAAGGAAACTTCTTGAAGAGTGGAAATGGTCTTACCTTGGTTTTGAAGGCGATTACCTGAGTGCATACAGAGGTAAAAATTCAGGGAGCTGCCCACTAAAGATTTGAGCATTTTATCAGGCATAATTTATATTTCCCAAAATGCTACTTTCTAAATGAATTGCTACATAATTTATTTCATCACTTCATACTGTGGGAGAACCAATGAATTGTAGGTATTGGCTTTTTTTTTCTTTATCGCTCAGCAAAATTCAGTGACATTTCCGGTTCGTGGCTAGCCTGTGGCTAACCACTCCAAATGCATACTCTGGGGAGCATGTCAGCTCTGAGGGTACTGATCTCCATCAATATCATGGTGTCTGGTAAGTCTGATTTTTCATAAAAAAGGAAAGATATTTTCAATAGTGACAAGGAGCCTCTTTATCCACTCATAAAATGTTTTATAATTTGTCCTAGCAGCAGTGATAAATAGCAAACCTTCCGATTTCCTTATGTCTCTGGTGCACTGACTAGTTGTCTGGCTGAGTCCAGGGTAACACAGGGGCCCTGGAATGGAGTGAAACGGAACTTGTGTGACTAGGGAAAATGTAGTGTTTTTTCCAGTGTCTTGGTTTATATTTTTATTGTCTCCTGGAGTTCTTATTTTTTGGACCTTATGTGTATTGATGTGTGGTTATTGTTTTTCCTTGGATATTTCTAGTAATTCTAATTCACAGGCTAAGAAGGAAACCCTAACTTTCTACTTGGGGGTTTTAAATTTTAAAATAGAGGCAAAAAGTATATGGGGGAAATTTGATTCAGAAAACAAGGATTGGAGAACATAAGAACATAGAAATGATAATTTTCCAAGTCAATGATTTCAAGCTCACACCAAAACAAATGGAATGTTATCCCAAAGCATTAATAGTAGAACAAATTAATGGAGTGGATAAAATTAGAGCAGGATTAGACAGGTGAATCCATTCTGTCTTTTCTTACAACCATCCCAAAGAAGGTCCAGAACTTTGAGAGTTCTGAGCAGCACTGGCATCCACATCCATATGTATGTCTAGTTAAGGGAGAGGAGAACCAGTTCTTAAGAGAAAGAAAGATGGGAAAGGAGGTCTAGACAAAGTTGAAAGAAATTGAGAGGGAGGGAGGAATATTTGGGAAGGACTCAGAAGACAGTGACAGATTTGACTCACGAAAGAGCACTAAAGAAATATTTAGATGTGGCAGGAAACAGATGGCAACAAAAAGATGTAATTGAAAAAAGTAATTAAAACCTGTTAATGTAATTGACTCCATTATAGGTTCGAAGGGGAAAACCCATAAGATTGCAATATGTATTTTATAAAATTAAACATCCATTTAGTATAAAAAGGTCTTTGTAGCTTGTATTTTAAGACTCAGTTTTTTAGTGCAGTTTTATGTTTACAGCAAAATTGAGAGGAAGGTGCAGAGATTTGCCATAGACTGTACCTCCTAACGCAACCTAGGCGCAGCCCCTATTCCAATATCATGATCCCCTCCAGAGTCTTACATTTGTTACAAGTGCTGAGTCTACACTGACACATAATTATCACCCCAATGCCATAATTTACATAGGACTCATTCAGGTCTTGGGCATTCTGTAGGTCTGAGCAAAAGTACAATGGCATGTATCCATTACTATAGTATCATACAGAGTAGTTTCACTGCCCTAAAAGTGCTGTGTGTTCTGTGTATGTGTCTTCTCTCCCCTCGAAACCATGGCAACCGGTAATCTTTTTAGTGTGTTCAGAGGTATTGCCTTTTTCTGAATATTATATAGTTGGAATTATACGGTATGTATCCCTTTCGTAGGCTTTTTTCACTTAGTAATAGGTATTTCAGTTTCCTCTTTGTCTTTTCATGGCTCTATAGGTCTTTTTTTTTTTTAAACATCTGTGTATAGGTTTTTGTGTAAACATCAATTTTCAAACCCATTGGGTAAATACCATGGGTAGTATTGTAAAAGTTTGTTTAGTAATTTAAGAAACTGCCAAATTTGGGCACCTGGGTGGCTGAGTCAGTTAAGCAACTGACTTCGGCTCAAGTCATGATCTTACAGTTTTTAAGTTCGAGCCCTGCATTGGGCTTTCTTCTGTCAGCACAAAGCCCACTTCAGATCTCTGCTCCAAACTCCTCAAAAATAAACATTTAAAAAAAGGAAACTGCCAAACTGTATTATTCCAAAGTTGCTGTAGCATTTTGCATTGCCACCTGCAATCAGTGAGTCCATGTTGCTTTACATCCTTGCCAGCATTTGGTATTATTAGTGGTTTAGATTTGGCCATTCTTTGTGTAATTGCTGTCATTCATTTCACTTGTATATAAATATACTCTTTCCAATTAAATGTATATACACACACACACACACACACACAAACATATACATATATATACACAGTATATAAAACATAAATAAATATGTATCCAAAGAATATATTATTGCTATTATTATTTTGAGCAAACTGCTATCTGTTAGATCAATTAAGAAAAAGAAAAAGAAAAGCTTTTAATTTAACTTCACTTATTCATTCTCCAATACTCTTCCTTCCTTTATATAGATTTGACTTTCTGCTTTTCATTATTTCATTCTCCCTGAAGAACTTTTAACATTTCTTACAAGGCAGTTTTCCTGGAAATAATTTCCTTCCATTTTTGTTTGTTTTAGAAAGTCTTTTATTTCTCCTTCACTTTTGACGCGTAGCTTTGTAGGATTCAGAGTGCTAGGGTGGTGGGGTTTTTTTTCCCTATTGACAATTTAAATATTTTACTTCATTTTTTTTCTTTCTTTGCATGGCTTCTTAGGAGAAGTTGTATATAATTCTCACCTTTGTTACATGGTAATACCAGAGATCGTTGATCACAGATGAGCATAAAAATATAATGTAATGACAAAGTTTCAAATATGCAAGAATTACTCAAATGTGACACAGAGACATAAAATGAACAAATGCTATTGGAAAAATGGTGCTGATAAACTTACCCAATGCACACTTGCCACAAACCTTCAACAGGTAAAAACCACATTATACGTGGAGGGCAATAAAGTGAAACACAGTGAACGAAGATATGACTATATATCTAGCAGCAGCTTCAAAACACAGGAGGCAAAATTGACAAAATTAAATAAAAAATGCTATAACAAAAATGAAGAATGCCTTTGATGACCTTTTTAATGGGCTGGGTATATACAATGGAGGGAAGAGTCTCTAAGCTAGAGAATATGTCAGTCAAAACCTCCAAAGCTGAAAAACAAAGAAAGAGAATAAACACTTAAGAAAAAAATTAGAACAGGATATCCAAGGACTGTGGGACCACTCCTAAAGTGTGTTAGACATGCGTAAAGGAAAAATCAAAAGAAGAATGATAGAAAGAAACAGAAGACATATTTGAAACAATGACTGAGAATTTCCTCAAGTTCACTCTGTACCACCAAAGTTCCAGGAAGCTTGGAGAACACCAAGCAGGAAACGCACCCTCCAAAGCCCCCTAGACCTTACATATCATATGCAAACTATAGAAAACCAAAGATTAAAAAGCTCTGAAAAAAGCCAGAGAAATAAAACACCTTATAGAGAAAAACATGAGAATTACATTCAACTTCTCCTAAGAAGCCATGCCAAAAAAAAAAAAAATGAAGTAAAATAGTTAAATTGTTGATAGAAAAAAAACCTCACCACTTTAGAAAAAAGAATCCTACAAAGCAACCCTTCAAAAGTGAAGGAGAAATAAAAGACTTTCTCAAACAAACAAAAATGGAAGTAGATTGTTTCCAAATAAACTGCCTTGTAAGAAATGTTGAAAGAATATTATCTGACTTTATAGTTCTTTGTTCCTTTCTGTGTTTTGTGATTTTAAAATGTGAGCTCATAATTATGTGGCTTTGAGTTTGAAAACTGGTTTGAATATAGAAACCTGGTGAAGGACAGTGATTATCTATTATGGTACCTAACCTGAGTCTTTATTCACTGCTATGGACTGAATGCGTCCTCCAAAACTCATGTATCGTAACCTAATCTCCAATGGGATGTTATTTGGAGATGGAGGCTTTGGGAGGTAATTTTGTCATGAGGATGGAGCTCTCACATTAGTACCTTTATAAGAAGTCTCAAGAGAGACTCCTTCTCTTTTCCTCTGCCACTCCATGTGAGAATACAGTGAGAAGACAGCTGTCTACAAGCCAGGAATTGGGCTGTCCCTGGATACCATGTCTGCTAAAGCTTTGATCTTAGACTTCCAGTTTCTAGAATTGTGATATAAAGTGTTTATTATTTAAGCCACCTTATGGAATTTTTGTTGCAGGAGACAAAATCGTTGTAAGACACTCATTTATCCTTGATCTGATCATATAGGGCAAATCATACTATCTTTGGCTACCTTTCTCTTTTACCCCTATAAACACTAAGATTTATTTAGCTTTTGCCACAAATCCTTCAGGTTAGTGCCTCTTGCTTGCCATTATGGTCTTCCTACTGTTTATGATTATCTACTTTGCTCCTGATTATTAAGTTTTCTCAACTTATCTTGGTATTACAGAATCCTATCACCCTTTCTGAGGCCACCCACTTATTTTCCCACAGATGATGGGAACCTCCATAGTGTGCATGGGTATCACCAGTCACTTGATTCTGCTGGATTGGGAGAAGGCCCACAACCCTGAACACTTCAGGCACTTCCCTAGTGTAAATAAATAGGAGGATTTCAGAATTCTGTCTGGTTTTGTGGGATGGAGAGAAGACACAGAATTCTAAGACATCCACCTCAAGAAGGCACCTGGGGAATGGAGAAGGTACATCCTTAGGAAAGGTCTGAGAGACCTCCCAGAATCTCTAGCTAGGCTGACAAGTGGAGATCTTTTTCTGAAGAAGCCGGTCAATAAAACCTGAGGGAGGTGACAACTTCTTCAACTGTGAAGACACTAACAATGCAAAACTTTCATAAAAATCAAGGAGACATGATACCACTAAAGGAACAAAATCAAGCCCCAGTGGCTAATCTCAAAGAAATGGAGCTCTGCATGCCTGACAAAGACTTCAAAAATAGTCTATTTAATGAAACCTAATGAGCTACAAGAAAACATAGATAAATAAACAACATCTGGAAAACAATCTATGAGCAAAGGGAAAGTTCACAAAAGAGATAGAAATCATGAAAAGGAACCAAACACAAATTCTGGAGCAGAATTATGCAATGACTACCCTGAAATATTCAATCAAAAGTTCCAACAGCATATTTATCAAGCAGAAGAAATACATTCTTTTAATTTTTTATTATTTAATTTACATCCAAGTTAGTTAGCATATGGTACAACAATGGTTTCAGGAGTGGATGCCTTAATGCCCCTTATCCATTTAGACCATTCCCCTCCCACAACTCCTCCAGCAAGGCTTTGTTCTCTATACTTTTATGTTTTGTCCCCCTCCCTGTGTTTATATTATATTGTCCCCTTTCCCTTATGGTTCATCTGTTTTGTATCTTAAAGTCCTCATATGAGTGAAGTCATATGATATTTCTTTTTATCTGACTGACCAATTTTAGTTAGCATATTACTCTCCGGTTCCATCCATGTAGTTGCAATTGGCAAGATTTCATTCTTTCTGATTGCCAAGTAATACTCCATTGTATATATATATATATATATATATATACCACATCTTCTTTATCCATTCATCCATTGATGGAAATTTTGGCTCTTTTCATTCTTTGGCTATTGTCACCAGCAGTGCTATAAACATTGGAGTGTATGTGCCCCTTCGAAACAGCACGCCTGTATCCCTTAGATAATTGCCTAGCAGTGCAATTGTTGGGCTGTAGAGTAGCTCTGTTTTTAATTTTTGAGGAACCTACATACTGTTTTCCAGAGCAGCTGCACCAGTTTTTGTTCCCACCAGCACTGCAAAAGAGATGCTCTTTCTCCACATCCTTGCCAGCATCTATTGTTGTCTGAGTTGCTAATGTAGCCATTCTGACAGTTGTGAGGTAGTTTTTCATTGTGGTTTTGATTTGTATTTTCCTGGTGATGAGTGATGTTGAGCATTTTTTCATGTGTCTGTTTGCCATCCAGATGTCTTCTTCAGAAAAGTGTCTATTCATGTCTTTTGCCCCTTTCTTCACTGGATTATTTGTTTTTTGGGTGTTGAGTTTGATAAGTTCTTTATAGATTCTGGATACAAACCCTTTATCTGATATGCCATTTGCAAATATCTTCTCCCATTCCATTGGTTGTCTTTTAGTTTTGCTGATTGTTTCCTTCACTGTACAGAAATTTTTTATTTTGATGAGGTCCCAATGGTTCATTTTTGTTTTTGTTTTCTTTACCTCTGGAAATGTGTTGAGTAAGAAGTTGCTGTGGCTGAGGTCAAAGAGGTTTTTGCCTGCTTTCTCTTCTAGGATTTTGATGGCTTCCTGTCTTACATTCAGGTCCTTCATCCATTTTGAGTTTATTTTTGTGAGTTATTTTTTTGAGTTTATGGTGTAAGGATGTGGCCCATTTGGAATGCGGGGGACCAGCCCACGCACTCCAGTTGAAAGGTCCTGAGTAGGGGCTTGGTGTCAGTGCAATATCTATAAGAAAGAAGACAGACAGCGTGAATGGTGTTAATACCACGTTTTACTAAGATAGTCAGTGTCTTATATACCATGGGTGGTTACATTTTTTCTTTAATGATTACATAATTCAAGGTCCTTGAAGTAAAGACATGCTCTGGAAAGAGTCATTCTTAACAGGACAGCAGTAAATAACAGAAACAAATAAGTCATTACAAGGGAGGGATTCCCTAACAAAAGTCTGTTTTTAAGCAAAAGATGAGCCTAAAGAATTTTCTTTGAGGAGATTTACATTTCTTAAGGCCCTTCAGCAGTTATTCATGGACAAGACGCTTATCCTTCAAGAAGTAATCTTTGACAGAGGATTGTGTGTACTCCCAACAGCAGACAATGAACTAGAGACAAAAACAAAATAAGGGAAGGCTGGAGTTACTGATTGACCCAAGTTGATTCAAAGCCTAAAAGTATATGCCTCTTTGCAAAGCAATGAGAATATCATAGACAGGATGAACAGAAGCCACACGTATGGCCCAGGAGGCCAAATGTTGTTTCACAGTCTTTCGACTTGTTTTGCAACTTCCCAAATAGTTCACCTGTGCCCCGGAGGCCTAGCCATCAGTGGTCGCTATGCGGGAGGTTTTTTGGCCTACTGGGTCCCAACAGCCCAGGCTCATTTTTCTGCATGTAACTGTCCATTTTCCCAGGACCATTTGCTGAAGAAACTCTCTTTAGTCCATTGGATATTCTTTCCTCGTCAGAGATTAGTTGGCCACATGTTAGTGGGTCCATTTTGGTTCTCTGTTCTGTTACATTGATCTGAGTGTCTGTTTTTGTGCCGGTACCATACTTTCTTGATGATTACTGCTGTGTAATACAGCTTGAAGCCCGGGAATGTGATTCTTCCAGCTTCAGTTTTCTTTTTCAAGATTGCTTTGGCTATTCAGGGTCTTTTCTGGTTCAATACAAATTTTAAGATTGTTCTAGCTCTGTGAAGAAAGCCGGCATTATTTTGATAGGTAAGCAGAAGAAATAATTAGTGAACACAAAGCCCTATTTGAAATCATCCAGTCAGAGAGAAAAAACAAACAAACAAAAAGAATGGAAGTGAGTGAAGAAAGCCTATCGGTGTTATGAAACATCAGTAAACAAAAAATATAGGCATTCTTATAGCCCCAGATGAACATAAAAGAGAAAGGAGCAGAAAACTTATGAAAAATAATAATTAACATCCTAAATCTGTGGGGGGGAAAGGTGGAGAATGAACATCCAGATGCATGAAGATCAAGGAATTCGACTGACCATAAAGAAATGTTCACTGAGACACAGTATATTTGTAAGAGTTAATGGATGGAGGCAGAGATGAGAGGAAAGGAAGAGACCAAGTTATGGAGCCAAGAAAGCCTTTATTGGGATCTGTGATTCCCAGGCGAGGTTCCGTGACTCCGGGAGTGGGGAGTCAGGGAAGTCACACCTGGTACAGGAGGGGTGAGGTATATTATGGGTGAAAGACTTCCTGTCCGGCCCTGGGAGGACAGACCACCAAATAAGGGCACTTTAGGGACGTGGCAGGATGGAATAGGTTGCCTCCTCTGTTAGGGTGATGGGAAGCTGGGGCTTCATGATTGGCCCGGAACATTCCAGGTCTGCAGGCGAGGGGTGGGGGTCGTCAGTGCAAGGTGTTTTTCCAACCCACAGCAAAATGGCCACTTGGTCGCTTGGGCTCACCCCAAGGTGACTCTTACAATATTCAAATTGAGAAGAGAGACTTTTGAAATCAGCAGGGGGAAAGTGACCTGTCACATATAAAGGAACCCCCAAAACTAGCAGATTTCCCAGCAGAGACCTTTCAGATAAGGAAAGTGGCCTGAATTATTCAAAGTGCCCTTGAAAGATAAAGTCTGCCAGGGAAGAATACTTTACTTGGCAAAGCAGAGATAAAGGTGAAAGAAAGACATTTCAAGAAAATACAAAACTAATGGACCTCATTAGTACGAAACCTGCTTACAAGAAATTCTAAAGGGAGTTCTTCAAATTGAAGTATGAGGATGCTAATAACCAACATGGTGACATATGAACAATAAAACACACTGGTAAAGGCAAATATATAATGAAATTCAAAATAGTGTCATACCATAATGGTGGTGTGCAAATCACTTTTAAAATTAGTACAAACGCTGAAAGGTATTACAAATAATTATAGCAATAGTAAACTGTTAGCGAATACACAAGTTAAAAATATGGAAATTGTGACATCAGTAAAATTGAATGGGGGGATGAGATGTAAACATATTGAGTATTTTATGCAATGAAGTTATGTCATAATCAGCTTAAAGTAACTATAGTGTTTTCTGTAAGCCTCATAGTAACCACAAAGAAAACCATCTGCTTAATACACAAAAGACATAGAAAAAGGAATAAAATCATACAGCTACAAAAAAAAATCATCAAATTACAAAAGAAGTCAACAAGAGAGGAAGAAAGAAATAAAGAAACTTCAAAACAGTCAGAAAATAATGAACAAAAGAGCAATAGTAACCACTTACCTATCAGTTATCTTAAAATAAATTGGCTACATTCTCCAATCAGAAGGCATATAGTGGACAAATGGATAAGAAACCGAGGTTCAACAGTATGTCACCTACAAGAGACTGACTTTAGCTAAAGATACACACAGGCTGAAAGTGAATGGATGGAAAAAAAAGTGTTCCATGCAAATGAAAACCAAAAGAAAGTAATGATAGCTATCCTTATATTAGAGAAAACAGACTTTCTCAAAAATTGTAACCAAAGACATAGACTATCACTACCTAATGTTAAAGGAGTCAATTCACCAAGAGAATTTAACATTTGTAAATATTTATGTATCCAACATCAGAGCACCTAAATATGTAGAGCAACTATTAATGGAACTGAGGAAGAAATGGAAAGCAATACAGCAATAGTAGAGAACTCTAATAGCCCACACTGAAGAAATGGATACATCATTCTGACAAAAAATCAATAAGGAAGCAGTGGACTTGAACAACACTGTAGGCCAAATGGCCTAAAAGACATGTACAGAAGATTGTTTCCAACAAGAGCAGAACACATTTTTCTCAAGGTCACACAGAATATTCCAAAGACAAAATCATATATTTTTTAATATTATTTTTTAGTGTTTATTTAATTTTGAGAGAGAGAGACAGAGCATGAGCAGTGGAGGGGCACAGAGAGAGAGGGACATACAGAATCTGAAGCAGATTGCAGGCTCTGAGCTGTCAGCACAGAGCCCAGTGCGGGGTTTGAACTCAAGAACTGTAAGATCATGACCTGAGCTGAAGTCAGACACTTAACTGACTGAGCCAACCAGGCACCCCAACAAAATCATATTTTTAAAAAATATATTGTTTTTTTAAAAAAATTACTTCAATACAGTTTAGGGGTTTTTTGTTTTTGTTTTTGTTTTTTAGAACCCAATGAAGGAATGCATGTGGGTCTCATATACTATGGATTTAAAAACTTGAGCAAGGTATCATTTTTTCTCTCTCACTCTCTCTGCTTCTGTTTCATTCTTCCCAAGATGATTGTATTAATCAGGGTTCTTCGAAGAAAAAAAGCAGCAGAGAAAAAAGAGAGAGAGAGAGACAGACAGAAAGGGAGAAGGCAGAGAAGGGTGGAGGGAAAAAGAGAGGGGAGAGAGAGAGACTTTTTTAAAGTTTATTCATTTATTTTGAGGGGGCAGGGGTGGAGGGAGAGGGCGAGAGAGAGAATCCCAAGCAGTCTCCACACTGTCAGCATGGAGACCTATATGGGTCTTGAATTCAGGAACCATGAGATCATGATCTAAGCCAAAATCAAGAGTCTGATGCTTAACTGACTGAGCCACCCAGGTGCCCCAAGATAAATTTATTTTTAAAACTTAGCTCAAGTGATTGAAGAGTCTTGGCAAGTCCAAAACTACAGAGTAGGCCAGCAGCTCTTGATCCACGGAAGAATAGTAGTTTGTGTCTGAAGGCAGTCTGCTACAGAACTCCATTTCCAGCAAGTCATTCTTTTTTTCTATTAAGGCCTTAAATTGATTGAACAAAGTCCACCCACATTATGAATTGTAATTTGTTTTACTGGAAGTCTATTCATTTAAATGTTAATATTATCTAAAAATACCTTCACAGAAACATCGAGAATTATGTTTAATTAATACCAAAGAACCATGGTCTAGCCAAGTTGACACAAATTTAGCTATTAAAGTAGGAAAAATGGAGAAAATGAGAGATGAACTATTCTTCTCAATCTTGTTCTAACATTCTTGTGAAAGTACTCTCATTCGTGCAGTTGCGTGAGGTGCCCACCAGTGTATTAAACAACTTTACTCACGGGGTAGATGTGAAGAAAGCACTATACTCAGCCCCCCTCAATAACCCACTGTGTCAATGAAGTGGGTGGAGGCAGGATTATCTTGGAGGAAATTATTGTTACGTACAGAGCAAGATGTTTAATAAATGGGAAGTCATTGATTAAGGGCTTATGATGTAATTTTCAAATGTTAACATGTTTTTCTAGTAATGATGGAATAGCTTCTAATTTTGTTTTTTGCAGAATTCAGTTACAACTAATTGATTATCTGTCATGTAATATGCATGATTTGTGGCTTGAATTCTATTAGTACCTAAAGTTAATTTCATTTACTTTTCTCTTAACATTTTCTAGCTTCAACAAATAGTTCACTTATGGACAGACAACAGAGAAGTATCACACCTCCTCAGGAAGGTAATATGCTTTTTAATTTTTTTCCAGAGGACAGTGCTAAAGTGTGAAAGTGCTGAACTTCCTTAGGAGCAGGGTTGATGGTCTGGTCAGGGGGCCAGCGTGAGCCCAGCTGAAGAATATGGTGATCTGAGTGCCGAGGTGTGAGGGACCTTCATGAACCCGCCCTCCTCCCCCAAGGAGTTTACATTCCACCTGAGCACTAAGGAGCTCTCCCTGTCAGGCACTGTGCTAGGCCATATGGGAACACGGGGGTAAACAAGAGGAGCTAGTGTACCAGAGCGCCGTAAGGGGCTCATTTTGTGGGGGAGCCCAGATATAACCCAGATGGCATATAACAGAGAGGAGACGAGCACTCACATCTGATGTGCCGAGAACATAGAGGAGAGGGTTAAGCAGTGAGGCTCTGAGGAGGCTTCGCAGCAGATGCAGCATGTGAATTGGCTCTTAGTGGAAAAGGAGCATTTTCATAGACAGAGAGTGGTGTGTAGGCCACCCAGATT
>NC_043704.1:59327620-59328660 GCF_006229205.1 Suricata suricatta | reverse complement strand
TGGTCCTGGTCTCACTGGTATCTCTCCTGTAGGCTCTGGTGCAGGAAGGCTTGTCTCTGAAGGTTATTTCCCATGTGGTTACCTGCACAGCTGCCGAGGTGACAGGAGGGCAAAGGAGCACAGCCTTTGTGCCCACAAGTACAGACACGGAAGTGTTAGCTGGACACACAAAGAGAATGATTCAAGAAAACTTGATAAGAAAATCCATGTTAAATTTCCTACAGCATATTACATAACATAATCTAGAACATGACTTTGCGGGTGACCTTATTCCAAAAATATGAGGCTTACATAAAACTTAAATATGCACAAAATATATATAAGCATTAAAAGTGTTCCAGAGATCAGCCCATTTTTCTCCCATATTGTATGCTTTTAGATAATCTATATGTATATATGGGTTAGAAATATTTTAAGGGCTTTGGGCACCTGGATGGCTCAGTCACCTGACCGTCTGACTCAGATCGGGTCATGATCTCACAGTTTGTGAGTTTGCACCCCACATTAGGCTCTGTACTGACAGCACAGAGCCTGCTTGGGATTCTCTCTCCATCTCTCTCTCTGCCCCTTCCCTGCGCTCTCTCTTCAAATAAATAAATAAACCTTAAAAATTTTTAAGAAAATATTAAGGGCTTAAAATTCATTCAGAAGTTTTTATATGTATGAAAAAACATAATATAAATTAAAGGACAAAAATCATTAAATCTAATATTTTGGTCATAGAGACTCTTAGATTTCTCTAGTAACTCAAGCTCCTCAAGATAAAAAGTAGAAAAGTTGACCAGAAGAAAATTTTTCTACTCCCAGGTTTCAGTGAGAGAGAATACATCACTAATATCAGAATGAAATGCCAACCCCTAAGGTAGTAATTCAGATAAACATAAATATAAGAAGCATGTGGTACTTCCATTATAAATAACATGGTGTTCGGGTTGACCAAGCCACACAGTTATTGAGCTATTTTTATTTGGAGAATCACACTCATAAAATCAATAGATCTTCCTTCCTTCCTCTCCTTTCAGTCACACGTACAAGCAGTT
>NC_043704.1:59326490-59327520 GCF_006229205.1 Suricata suricatta | reverse complement strand
GAGATTGTCTGACATTCTTCTAGTGTAGTAGAGCAGGTTATTTAACAGGATGACATCAATTTTGGAACCAATAGTTGCCATTTTCATAGAAGAAAAACTTCAGAATGATAGTCCTAATTTTATCTTTTCAGTAATTCTTGAGACCATTTTACAGATAAATAAATCAAAGTCGGAAGACATAAAATATCCCACTAAATAAAGGGGTTCTAGCAACTCAATGACAGAATTACTCCACCGTGTGGAAAGTATTGTCAGATAGTGCTCAAACTATTAATACCCCCAAAGATTAACATTTACACAGGAAATTAGAAAATATATTTCCTTTTCTCTTGTAAAATTGGGAAGTACTAGCAATGCTTACTGTGCATTTATTCATTCAGAAAGTATTTATTGAAAATCTACTGTATATAAAACAGACATGTTTCCTAAACTCTGTATGAAAGGATATCTTAGTCTAGAAGATGTTTTGATTATGACAGTCTGTGAACTTTTAAGAATATATAAAAAGTCTCTTTTAAACAATTGACCTTATTTTGTTTATTAAAGGAATCTTTAAAATGACTCTACTGCTGCCTGTGTTGCTTGTATTTAAAGGTGTCTTAATCCTGAAATTTCCAGCATCAACCTTACTGATCATTCTCTATGTGAAATTCTCTCTGTTCTTGGCTAGCCTGGTCATTGTGGGATTCCTCTACTTCCAGAGAACAAAAGATTGCAGGTAGGAAATAAAGACTAAAAAAATATATAGACTCATAGAAAGATGATGTCATTGTAAGACTTCGAGTTTACAACGTTCTGGGAAAAGCTGGACATATATATATTTTTTTTTTGGCATATTGTTTGTTTCTTTAGCCCCTTCTTTGATGTATAAGCTTTGTTAATACCTGAGAGCCCAGGAAGAGTTGCCTGCAGCCCTGGGCAAAATATTCTGATTCATTACTGTGTCTTCCTGAGAGATAACCTGTCCTAGGCCACCCTTCAAGAATTCTGTGGGGGGAATGAAGTTCAACTAGAGTTTCTTAAGTGTTTA
>NC_043704.1:59323447-59326390 GCF_006229205.1 Suricata suricatta | reverse complement strand
TTTATATAATTTAACAATACTTATTCAGTAGATAGATAAGATAGATTCTTATCTTAATCACCACTTTTTAATACTCTCAGTAAGAGACAAGACTTCCTTCCTCCATTTCCTTGTCATCTGAAACCTATACAACAATTAATTTGCCAAATATTTATTGAATGTTCTTGTGTTTGAGGCTGTCATATAAAGATGAAAAGATAAGGTCCATGTCTTCTATCACTCCAGAAAGCATAACCTGGTGGTTAGAAGAAAAGCCTTTGGCATAATATGGCTTTTCGTTTACCAGCTGTGTCAGTTGAAACAATAATTTCTTTGTCTCGTGGCTTTTTTAAAAAATTGAGATATAATTGACATATAATGATAAATTAATTTCAGGTATACACATGATTTGATATTTGTGTATTATGCAAAATGATCACACCAATTACTTTAGTTACATCTCATGGTTTCTTCATCTGTAAATGGGAAGATAGAACCACCTCACAGAATTATCTTGAAAATTAAAAAGAATAAGATATTTTCTTAACATAGTGCCTATCACATAGTTTGTACTCAATAAATTTTAGCTACTGTATTTACTATAGTAACAAATGTTATCTCATGTTTATATTAATAAATGTTAGCTATTTTATTGATTATATTAATACATTTTAGCTCTTATATTCATTATTATACTATTAAAGACCATCATATCCTGTTAATTATTCCTCATAACATCTCCATATTCATTTTTGCAACCATTTTATTGAGACCTAATTTATGTACCATACAAGTCACCCACTGAAAGTGCTCCCTTCAGTGGTCTCCAGTGCATTCAGAGTTAGGCAACCATCACCACAATCAACTTTAGAATATATTCCTCACTCCAAAAATAAACCTCTACCCTTTAGCCATCACTCTCTAATCCCAGAAATCCGCCAGCGTTAGGCAACCACTAATCTACTTTCTGTATCTGTAGATTTTCCCAGTTTGGACATTTCACATATTTGGAACCATATAATACGTGCCCTTTGTTACTGGCTTCTCTCCCTTGGGATAATGTTTTCAAGCATTATCCATGCTGTAGCATGTGCTTGTACATTCACTTCTATTTCTTATTTTCCATTTTCAATCTCCCACCAACTCTGGGTTCTTATTTTATACTTCCTATCTCTGAAGGTATGCATTTATCTGCAGTCACAGCTTACTTTCCCTGCTATAGACCAAATATTTAACCTATATTCTATATTCATTTTTCCCTTCCATGTGTCCTGAGAGGCAAATTGCTTCAGTTATTATCCTTGCTCTCTTCTGCTCAGTCTTTTTTGTTCCACAAGTCCTTTCCCTAAGGCTGATTATATAAACTTGCCTGTTTTCCTCTCATGTTTAAAAGTAGATGCTATGACTTCCTCAAACTCTTAGCTCTTGCCTTTCATTCATATCCAAGATTTTTTAAGAGGCATCTATACTCACTGTCTCTTCTAAATCATCTCACATCTACTCCTTAACTCTCCTGGAATCTCTCTGCACAGGAAATGTTCTAACAAAAAGCTAGAGATCCCTCAGATTCCAAACAAAATAGAAAATTTTAATTCTAAGTATTAGTTAGCTTTTTGTGATATTAGATATGGCCTTTCCTCTCTTCTCACCTATTTTCCTCCCATAATTACTTGGTTCTCTTCTTTATCTTTAGTCATCTTCTTAATCTTAAATAGATTGATTTCCATCTATTCACTCCCTGAAGGAAGGCATTTCTATGAGTTCTGTCTTTGGCTCTATTCTCTTTTCACCTTTACCCCTATTCCTCAAAGGGTCTCATCCATACATGTGGCTCCAACTGCCACCTAATTCTTGACTCTCAGATGTGTATTCTTAGCCTAGATTTCTCTTTCTGGCTATATGATCAAACTCAATTTCCAATTGAATGTCTTCAAATGGATGCATCCATATGCTCTCAACTTGTATATTCCTGAAAAGGAATTCCTCTTCTCCATCCCTTCAAAAGCTCCATCTTATATTTTGTCTTGATAAATGACTCAAGCCAGAATATTAGAGATATCTTACAATATCACTCTTTCTTATTTCCCATGTTCAAAACCAGACACTATGTTATGTTGATTTCCTCTTAAATTGTTTTCTTAAATCTAGACCTTTTTCTTTTTCTCCTTTGCTTGGTTGAGCACATGATTATCTCTCACCAGAATTATTACAATATCCTTGGAACAGGTCCTCTGGTCTGGCCATAGCTTACTTCCCTCCAATTTATGGCCTACAGTGTTGCCACAGTGACTTTTTTTTCATTCATTTATTTTTAATGTTTATTTATTTTTGAGAGAGACAGAGACAGAGTGTGAGCAGGGGAGGGGCAGAGAGAGAGGGAGACACAGAATCTGAAGCTGGATCCAGGTTCTGAGCTGTCAGCACAGAGCCTGATGAGAGGCTCAAACTCATGAGCTGTGAGGTCATGACCTGAGCTGAAGTTGAATGCCTAACTGACTAAGCCACCCAGGTGCCTCCAGAGTGACTTTTCTAAAATGAAAAACATTTTAGCCCCAGTGGCTTCACTCTGTCTCTGAGAAAGCTAAACCCCTTTGATCTGTCGCTCTCCTTAGCCTCATGTCTTGCTAATCTTCAAGCTGTTCCCATGCATTTAGGGCTATTTGGGCCCCTCAAAAATGTTATCATTTCTTATTCTTCTGTACATGCAATTGTACATCATGCACACAACTGCTACTTCTCCACAGTGCATTTCTTTCCTCATACTCTCTTCTTTCATTCCATTTGTTCAATTCCTATTGAAGTTTTAAGACTTAGTTCGAAATAGTTTCCCTGGGATAATTTTCTTTTTTTTTTTTTTCCTCTGGGATAATTTTCTTTTGCCCTGCAGTTTAGTTAGCTCTTCCTACTCTGTGCTCATGAAATGCCCCATGTATGTCTCTGAGTACCTCATAGTCCTGTAATTGA
>NC_043704.1:59303267-59323347 GCF_006229205.1 Suricata suricatta | reverse complement strand
AGAGAGAGAGAGAGAGAGAGAGCGAGCATGTGTGGGAAGGTCAGAAAGAGGGAGAAAGAATTCCAAGCAGCCCTACACTGTTAGCACAGAGCCCAACACGGGCTTGAATTTACAAAACATGAGATCACCACCTGAGCAGAAATTAAGAGTCAGACACTTACATGACTGAGCTACCCAGGCACCCCATGCTTACTTATATATTTTAGGGGAGGGGGAGGAGGTAGGGGAGGTGGTGGTAATGGAGGATGGCACTTGTGGAGAAAAGTACTGCGTGTTATATAGTAACCAATTTGACAATAAACTATTAAAAAAAAAAGAAACCAACTTGGTAATAAACTATTTAAAAATAAATAAAAAATAAAAAGACATTAAATAAATAAATAAATAAATAAAAGTGTCTGAACACAGCCCCCAAATTATATATTTTATTTTCTATTTTTTCTTTTATAGAGCATGAAAACCAAAGAATCTGGAAGTCAATTTAGATTTGATGAGACATAACAAAAAACAGCCAGTTAAGATCAGTCTTCGTGTTCAACATCAAACTCAATTTCTCCTGTTACTATTGATATATTTGTGTTTATGAGAATCAATGTGATAATTGGCAAATTCCGTTTCAAACTCTTAGCATGGGTATATTTAAACACATGCAAAAGCTTGCTGTCTGCCATCACAGATGCCTAGGATGACTCATCTACTTTCCCCTTTGCCCTACTGAATTCGGATTTGCAAACAAGAAACAGCCATGCTTCTCAGCCTAAAGAGGAAGATGACTCAGCAAAAGGCAAATAACAATGGTGGGCTCTTTTTCTACACCCCTTGCGTTCTTTGACTAGTGCTTTCATCCTAGCTTGCTGTTTCCTCTGCCCTCTTAATTGCTAACTATTTTGCAAAGTCAGGAGCCACTACAAACACTGCCTTCAAGTCCAGCTGTAGCTGACCTCTCATCCCTTTTTTGCTTGCTAGTAAGTAGTGGGACAGTTGTATTTTGCATGTTTGCTTTGTAAGACCCTCCTTGGGTTAAGCTGACCCTAATGAAAAATTACGAACCATTGTTTCACTCTCCAGCCCTTCTGTTTGAACAATCAAGGGTTGGGAAATTGAGCTCTGGGAGTCCTAAGATGTAACCCATAAATTAAAACTTAAAGGTTAACTTATTTTCTAAGATACTGTTGCTAGACCCCACCCTTTAACCACAAAGTTCTCACTTCTGTGCACCTGCTTCGCCTCCCCTTTGGACCTGTGATTGGTCACTTCAAATTTCTCCTAAGACAAAGAACTCTAAAATTGATAGGTCTCTACCAAATCTTACATTTGTGTGTCAAAATATGAATGACCACTATAGAATGCTGTAAACTATGATTGGTTAACTAAATGATGACTTACTTTGTCTTGCCAAAGCCCTTAAAAACCCTGAGCTCCTGCTCGGCAGGGCTCGCTCCTGAGGACTTGCCAACACTCGGGAGGGGCTGTTCTGCCGAACTAAAATAAACCCATTCACCATCTCCTTTCGTGTCTGTGGGTTTCACTCTTGGTGACTCGCTTAGGAGAGAAAGGTCTAACAGCTTGATCATTGAATAAATGGCCAGGAGTCATTTTTAGCACTACCTTTATTTTTGAAGAAATTATAAGTTGATTCCAAATAAGGAGTTGTTTGAGTCATTGGTGACAGTGCTGAATGTCACCTCACCTTTTAGAGAGTCACTGTCTGAATTCTCTCTTGTCAGCACTCCAGGTTGGAATGGATCAATGGTGGAAGAATAAGGGTTCTTGGGGAAACCCCAACCTATGCTAGGGCTACTGTAAACAGGAACCCTATCTTCACTGATTCATATTGTAATTCTATAGTAAAATGTATCCTTTTATTTAAAAGAAGAATTTTTTTGTAAGGTGGCAGGTGATTCAGGCTATTTTATTTTTAGCAAGGCTTGAAGGAAGAAAATAAATGCATACTGCTATCTTGAAGATAATACATCAGTAGGGTAGTCTGATTGCTAAAACAACAACCTCCCAATTTCAGTGTATTCATACCACAAACGTTTAATTCTCTTTCACTTCATATCCCAGAGCAGGTTGGTAGATGTAGGGCAGGAAACAGGAGTGGTTCTGCTCTAAGCTAACATTTTATCCTGTGGCTTTGCCCTTCTCAGAGTATTCTCCATTCATCTGGTGAATGGGAGAGAGAGAAAGAGAATGGGGAATTCATGTGGGACGTTTTTAAGAACCAGGCCTGGAGTAGTAATGACTTCTGCTCACATTCTATTGGCTAGTACTTGTCACATGGGCACACTAACTTCTAAGGAAGATGAAAAATGTAGTATAGCTGTCTTGGCAGAAATAAAGTCAGGTTTTGGGTACGTGTGGCCAGTTGCTGCCTACTGAGTGCTAAGATTAATACCTACTTCATTAGTACCTGAACATGAGCCAAGAAATACATTAGTAAATAATTTCATATACCACATATATTAGCTCTTTTCTCTCTTTGCTTTTTAATATAAATCCCTCGTGTTTACAACAGGGCACAGAATGGAAAAAAATCTAATACCATAATTCTTTCACAGACTCAAAAACACTGTGGCACAGACTGCTATTTGCCTAATCCAATACTCATCTTCCCCTTTCTCTTTGGGGCAGATTGTATTTGCCCCTCCCTCTAGCCTGTAATTTGTCAGTGACTTTAAAGTTGGAAACATAAATTGCATGTTTCTCTAACCCATGTAATTTGCGTTAGCCAATCAACTGAGAGCATAAATGGCAGATTACCAGTTTTGAGCCTAGGTCTCAAGAGATCCTGTGTGTTTCTATTGCTGGTCCAGGAGAACATGCCTGAGCTAGTTGGTTGGAGAGCAGAGCTGGTTCATGCTAGTCCCTTTCCCCACCTCTCTGTTGAGGCCAGCCTAGGTGATCCAATAGTTAGCCATCTCTTAGGCAAGGGAGAAGCTCATTCAAAATCAGAAGAGCTGCCTGCCTGATCCTCAGACGATCCCAGACATCTAAGTGATTGTTGCCACAGAGGTTTTGTGATTGTTACACAGCATTATTGTGATACTAGGTTTCTGATACAATGCTTAATAATGTAACTCCAATTTTATTTAGTATGGTGACACACTTAAATAAAAGACATTTTTCAGTTTCCCTTGCAACTGAGTATGGCTACCCATAAAAATGTTCACAAACGAGATGTAAACATAAGTCTTGTGTGATATTTTTTGGAAAGCTCCTTAGGAAGAAGAAGAGACCTTCTTTTGCTTTCCCCCTTATCTCCTGGACTACAAGATTGATGTAATGATGGGAGGTCCAGCAGCTAACTTGGGCCTTGCCATTGGATGGATAACATTGAGGATGGAAGTCACTCACTAAGACAGTGGAAAAGAAAGACAGAAGAACCTGGGCCCTAATGACCATGGAGTTTCCATATTAACCTCGATTATCTATCATAGAATTCTTCTGTGTGAGAGAAAATATACTATTTTGCTCAAGCCACTATTATTTTGAGTTTTACTTCATACACAGTTGACCTTAATCCTGGTTAATGCAAATACCTCGTTTGCCATTTTCAAGGTCGTGGTCAGTCTCACAACACAGGTTATGCTCTATTCACGTGCACTTTTAATGGTCTATTTTCATTCTTCCCACAGAGATTATAAAACAGATGTCACTTCAGAAGATAGTAATTATAGGTATAAGAGCCATCTCTATATTAGTTCCAGAAGAATTGTTGGTTATGTAAACCTACAGGATGTTATGGGCTTTTGAGAGGAAAGGGCTTGGGAATGTGGAGATGTGCAAAGATCATCTAATAGTCAGCCAATCCCTAGACATGTGAGGATGTGTCTGCATTACAGGATTGGGAAGATAAAGACACTGTCATGGACTCTCAGATGTGATCAGGAGAAACAGAGAAGCTGAAATCTATGCGGCTTTATCGTGTTAATCCTTTTCCTGCTATTATTGAAATGAAAGGACTCCATTATTCATGGAAGAGATTTATCTGAATTCATTTTCATCACTGCCATGATTTTCTAAGTGATATCATTTTGGAAGAGTGAAAAGGTATAGCTACCATCTCTCAACCTCTTTACCCACCCTTGCATAAAGATAAAAAACATTTTTTCTTTTCTAAGCACATATATGCATATGCGTGTGTGTATATATATACCCAGTAAATTAGTTGTTGTCCTAAATTGAGGAAAATTGGGAGCAACCTTTAGCAAAACACAATGGAGAGCCACTAGATGGTGCTTCAACTTAATTCTTTTAACATTTTGAAGCAAGCTAAAATCTAAATCCAGACAGTAATCCTGCATTTTTTCTTTAATTTTTCCATATAACTGACTCCCCTTTAATAATTCTTTAGGTCTACTTGGGTAATTTGGGGGCCACTACAGAAGGAAGGAAAATTCGTTAAAATTAAGAAGAAAAAAATTTTCCAGTTCTGAAACTTGAATTGCACTATTACTGCTAGTTAATTTCAGTAGAAACATTTTGTTTATTAAACGAGATAAGGGTGGATATTAACAGTCTCATTTCAGGAAAAATGACATGTGAGAATCTCTTGGTGGTTAAACCAAGATTCGTACTTACTTATTTCTTAAATGGAGTGTTGAAAGCCTTGGTCACTAAAGATCAAAGAGCTGCTTGTTAGTGTTAATAGCAGAAGATGGTTGGGGCTACAAATAAAATTACCTGGCCATCTCTACTTCTTGTGTCCAATCCCATGTCTCATCTCCCATGACTTATAGAGGCCTATGTGGTATTCTAAAGCTGGAGGGAGGCTACAGATAAGTAGGCCAACTTCCTTGTTTTAAAAAACAGGAAACCAAAGCACTCAAAGTTAAATAAATGTTGGGTGTCACTAAGAAGCCAGCTGGAGTGTGAACTTGCTTTGCTTGCTGATGAGGGCACTCATAATGTGGCCTTCACAGTTTGTTTTGTTTGGAGTGAGAGTTGGGGTTCAAGAAGAAATTTATGGAAGTCTTCAAAAAGATGACAACATGAAAAAGTGAAATAACACGTGAAATACTCATGAGACTAATTCCTATCTTCAAGGAAGGATTGGATGTTCTTATTAAAAATTGAGTGTCATCACGTGCCAAGGATATCACACTAAGCTTTGAGAATTCAAGCACAATGGAGAGGTTTTTAAAATTGCTTGTTGAAATCTTACTTAAGTCCCTTCTATAATCTGGAATCAAGAGGAGAGGCAGAAGAAGAAATTTTGTTTTTTTTGTTCAGGGAAAATTTTATTTAGGGAAATACACTCCTCTCCTTTGGAGAGAAAAGGTAAAGTTCAGCTTGTTTATACCAAAATAAAGGGAACTAAAATGATCAACATATTTTTTTTAAAAAGTGTTTTGGGGGCTCCAGTGATTGGAATGTGGGGGGCTCTTGAGGAATCAGGTAAATAAAGAAATAGACTAGGTCTTAGATACAAAAAGAGAGTTGGTTGCTCATAAATTTTCCATGATGACGTGGATAAAGAATTTTAGAATTAAGGATGCCTCTCTGTTATCATTTAGTTAAAGGCTGTTATATATAATGGCCTTTATGTGATTAATGGTGATTTAGAAGTGAAGGAAGGGGAACTCTAGCCACATCCTGGGGAAAACAGTATACTGACGGCAGTAGTTGGCAGAACTAGTGATGAGAAACCAAGGATGACCAAGAAATTGGTCTGGGATTTAAAATTTAAAGTGAGAGATGACAAGAAGCCATCAAGGAAAGGCAGATTAATTAAAGTCCAGTACTGATGCTGTAATGAAGGTATGTACACAGTGACATAGCAATCAAAGGAAAGAATACTCAATTCTGGCTGATTGTGTGGACTGTAGGTCAGGAAAAGCATTGGGTGATTTAGGAGGCTTTCAGCTGCCATAAACAGAAAGCAGTGTTCTGACTTAACCAAAAACGACCTTTAATATCTTCTAGAAGAAGGCATCCAGGAGTAGAACCAACTTCAAGTTTGGTTGTTTCCTTAGCTGTATGAAATCTTGAAGGGCCTAGAGTTTATGCTCATCTGTGCTCTGCCAGCATCAGTGTTTGCTTCATCCTCAGGCTGGAAGTGAGAAGATGGCAGCCACCCGAAGGCCATACATCATGTCCAGAGAAAGAAAGCTGACCTTCTCTTCCTCAAATCCCATCTTACTCATGTGGACCAACAGCCTCTCGCACTTCCCATTTGTTTCTTCTCTTGTCTGACTGGCCAGGACCACAGGACAATTCTTTATCTAATCTCTCGCAAAGAGACTGAGATCATGCTTATGATGATTAGGACTTTTGTGCAGCTGGGCTAGAGTCAGCAACTTTCACGAGGCATGTATTTTAGTCAGAGAGGAGTGAATAGAGACCTGAACAAAACCTGGAGCTTTGGTAAGGAGGCAGAACTGGAGAATGCCTGGAAAGCCTTAGTGAAGAAGATGGTACCAGTCAAGCTGAGTTCTAAAAGATGCACAGGAATGCTCTGGGTGGACAAGGGCAGGGAAGAAAGGCATGGTGGGAGAAAAGACAGCGTGGGTGAAGGCAGGGGCTGTGATAGGGTATGTCTCAGCGCAATGGGGAACTGTCTGTTATCATCCAATACAAGTTCTGCATTTCAGGAAGTCATCTGGGGACACAAGATTGCTAGTCTACTGAGAATGCCAGGAGAGTTTTGCAAATCAAGCAAATCTTGATGAATTTATAACATTTTCTGAACAGAATGTCCAAACCTTCTGACTGATTCACCCAACACCGATTTTAAGATCAAATAAGGAGCCAAGAACATTGGCTTATACACAGAGGAGGACCAAAGAGAGGCAGGGTGCTCAGCCTAGAGCGGCAGTAGGTTGGCGGGATGATGTCACTCATCTCCAAAGGGCGGGACTCAGTTTCCAAGCAGGGTAAAGCCTGCAGAGTTGAGATATTTCTTCTTATTCTGATTTCTGTTAATAAAATATGAAAATAATTCTTGCTCTTAACTCAGCTGAAGAAAGGGTTTTGAGGATAATCTTTATAAATTTATGAATGTCCTTGGGGAAAATGCTATAGAAACACAAACCTTGTTATTTGTCCCTGCCTTCAAATGTCTTTTATGCACACACAGGAATGTTAAAAAAGAAATGACATTGTGTTCTGCCCTAAAACATCTCTCCTGCCTAAAACACAGAGACCCCACACACGGACAACCACAGATATAGATTTCCATTTCCAGTTCTGTCCTCTACCTTGAAGTTCCCACACATTGAGGAGAGAGCTCCGTAGAGAATGGCAATCACTAGAAAGGGGGGAAGTGATCATCTCTGCACATGGAGTGGGGAGGGCATGGGACTAATCAAGACAATTTGAGAATTTGAAAGAGGGAGAGAAAAAAGAACATACACAGGCTCCAAATCAGAAGAAATCAGTTTAAACAAGACACACTAAAACAAAAAGATTTGTGAAGGCCTACCAAATGGTAAGATTCTTTAGGAGCTAAGAAATGAATCACTTTCCAAATTGCTGTCATGATTTGCCTGTTATTAAGAATATGATCCTCTGGGAAAATGAGGTTGTTAATGACATGAATTAGTTATTTTTGTGCCTTAACATGATGAAAATGCTTGAGTAGATTGCATCTTCTTAGTTTCTTTTTAAAATTTTTAAATATTTTTTTATAATGTTTTTATTTTATTTTTGAGACAGAGAGAGCACAAGCAATGGAGAGACAGAAAGAGAGGGAGACACAGAATCCGAAGCAGGCTCCAGGCTCTGAGCTGTCAGCACAGAGCCTTACATGGGGCTTGAACCCACCAACCATGAGCTTATGACCTGAACTGAAGTTGGACACTTAACTGACTGAGCCACCCGGGTGCCCCCTTGTTAGCTTCTCTTGTATATCATTACCTTTATGAAACACATTATTTTTATGAAAAGACAGCAACAGAACTATTGGGTAGGGTGGTTTGTAGCTAACACACGAGTTTTACTATGTTTCTGAAGGGCATGTTGTCTACTGTACAGCTTTCTGGGGCTCCACAGGGACTGCAGAACCTGAAGAAGAGCAGTTGTCCTTTATGGGTAGTGTGAAAATAGGTCATTTTATTGCGAAGATTATTTTGTACAATGCTAGCGACCATTGAAATGCACATTAGCATCTCTGTACACCAGGCTGAAGTCTGGAAGCCAGATCATGTTATGTATTTCATGTCTGATGACAACAGCTTACAGTTTATTTACAATTTATGCACTCCCAATTCAAGGCTTTTGGGCTGAAGACACCATCTACCACATAATACTTTAAAAATAAAAACAAAAACATGGAACATTCTCCCACACTTTCCCATATTCCATATTATGGAAAACCCCACCACAACACCATTTTATAAGACATTGGGAACCAAGGAGTGGCTCAAGATGTCTGCTCCAAGAAACTACAGTAAATGTCTTGGGACTAGAAAGAGAGATGAAACAACTAACATTCCAGCAAGAAGCATCTGTCTTTTGTAATTCTTCCCAAAGCAACATAAAATGTGCAGAGAAGGGCAGCCATTTCAATGGGGGCAAAGGAGGTCGGCTCTTTGTAACATTTTCCACCATTCCCTTGCAACTAAAACCCAAATCCCATTACTTTCCAACTGCCTATCAGAGGAGGGTGTTTGCTGATGCAGCCCAAGGAGGCCTAATCACTATCCATGGCAGCCCCCGTGCCCTGGAGGATGATTAAATGGCGAAGCCCAGGGAGGAGCTGGATGTGAAACCTTATCCCTAAGCCAAACTAGCCTCGGGTATTTCAAATTTTTATTTATTTTTTTTACTTTTTTTCAGATTCCTATCCAAAACATGCTTTCTTTGGCAGCGTCCCCAGAGGACTGTGAAGTCATAGTGCATAAACTATCCAACTCCTACTTCTGCAGGATGGTGAAACAGACACAAGACTTGCCAAACGCAGCTCTTCTCAGGCGAGAGCGCTTTCTGGCCAGCGGAAACCAGAAGATACACGGGCAGTGCACACGCACACACCTGGAAGGCCACAGAGCATCCACCTTCATGCAGTTGTCAAGTCAGGGCAAGACCGCCCATGTTCTTCCCCCAGTCACTACAGATCTTCAGTTAACTTCTCACAGTGAACTTTGTTCTTTATAGGGAGACTGACTTGTTGAATTTATCACTGCATTTTTAAATTTATGAATACAAGATTAAAATAGTTTCACCCAAACTTTTTTTAAAATTTAATGTCTATTTATTTTTGGGAGAGAGAGACAGAGTGCAAGAAAGAGAGGAGCAGAGAGAGAGGGAGACACATAATCTGAGGCAGGCTCCAGGCTCTGAGCTGTTGGCACAGAGCCCATTGTGGGGCTTGAACCCATGAACCATGAGATCATGACCTGAGCCAAAGTTGGATGCTTAACTGACTGAGCCACCCAGACGCCCCCATCCACCCTACCTTTTCAGTCTGATATTCCACTGACTCGACTCCTATTATTTCTATCTATATCACCACTATGCAGTTTTTCTGGAAATTTCTCCTCACTCTTCATGGCTGCATCTTCTGCTTGGCTTGTGCTGTTCCTCCTGTGCTGAAGACTTTTACCTCTCACTGTCTTTTGAAAGACCAATGTCTTTTCAATGATACTGTATCTGTGAAACTTTACCATAGGTCTTGTTCTGAGCCCCACCATAGTACTTTTTTTTAATAGTACTTTGTGGATTATTAAGACTCTTGGCCTTACAGATTTGTGTCCATGTGTCCCCACCACTGAATTATGAGATCCATGAAGGAAGACTTCTGGTCTCAACTATTTTTATGTTTTCCAAAGGGCCTAGCACAGTGTCTTATACGTAGTGAGTACTCAATAAATGTATGCTGAATTTGAATTTAAAAATTCAAAATAATAAAGACTGATACATTAAAGGGATGAATAGGAATGAGAGAAAATATTTGTAACATATGTAAGACAAAATATTAGTTTGAGTATCTTAGCTCCAACAAATCAAGAGAAAGGCAAGAAATCCCATAGGAATTGGGTATAAGGTATGAATAACCATTTTACGAGATAGGAAATATAAATGTCTAATAAATATATGAAACTTTATTCAGCCTAAGTGGTAAAGGGAAGAGCTAATTACCAAAAAAATATATAATCCAAGATGCCATCTTTTTATACATAAGATTGATAAAACCAATTATTTTTTATAGTATTAACTAAGAGAGGTATGGGGAACAAACAGTTTCTGATGGGAGTGAAGATAAGTGCAGCCATTTCAGACAGCAGTTTGCAAGGATGATCCAATATTTCTATTTTTCAGCACCTACTCAAAGTACTAGTGTTCATGTGCACCAGGAGGTAATATTACAATATGGTTTGCAACATCAAAAAATGAGAAACAAATCTCACTATTCTTTTGTGTGACAATGTCATACTAGGCTATATAGGAGCTAAAAAGAATGAAGTTGCTCCTGTGGAGATCTCTCTGTATGAAACACCACCTCCTCTCTACCCCTTTATCCCACTTTCTTTCTCCTTGTACCCATCACTCCATGTTAGATTACCCACGCACACACATTTTTGACTATTGCCTTTCTTCCTCTCTAACATGTACACATGACAAGAGTAGAGACTTAATCTATTTTTCCATTGCTGTATATGCAGCCCCTGGCACATAACTGGGACTCAGTAAGTGGTAATTGAATGAATAATGTGGAGCTATATGTAACAGCATGAAAATATCTTCAAGGCATACTGAATAAAGAAGAAAAAGCAAATTATAGAATAATACATCTAGGATGATGTAGTTTATGTACAGTAAATACAAAATCAACTTTTAAAAAATATCTTTTGAACAATTCCACTCTCTTCTCCTCTCCTTTCATTTCAAGTTTGGCTGTCTTCAGCTAATCATCTTGGCAGAAAGAAATATTTGGGCATAAGGTAGGAATGTCACAAATATGTTTCCTCCTCACTCTCATTTTCAACAGTGGAAATTCTCTTAGGGGAACAGAGAGAATTCTGAGTCTTCTTCCACCACCCTCTCCACGACCCTAACAAAGCAACACCCCACCTTGAACTGAGGAGAAGAGAAAATGGGGCAAGGAATGAGATCATAGATTCCTTTGGGGGAACTGTCTCACCCAGGTAGAGCTCAGGAGGTGAGAGGGAGAGGGATTTGGGCAGAAGAGGACTGGGATGGCATTGCAGGGATTCTCTTATTTTAAAGGCATTTCCAGGAGACTGATTTGCTACTCTTCCAATGTTGACGTGGCAAACGCAGACTCTAATTCTAAGGAGCCTGGCTGAGGAAAACAAGGGTTTTCTCCACATATGCCTATGGGACAGATCACTTAGAGGACCAGATGCTTCTCTAACCGCCACTAAATTTACCTTATTTTTATTTTAGTTTATTTTAATTAATTTTTTAAATTTGAGTGTAGTTGACACACAATGTTACATTAGTTTCAGGTGCATGACATATTGATTCAACAAGTGTAAACACTGTGCTCTGTTTAGTACAAGTGTAGCTACCGTCATTCACTGTACAACACCATTATAATACCGCTGACTACATTCCTTATGTGGTGGCTTTTATTCCTGTGACTTGCTCATTCTGTACCTGGAAGTCTGTATCTCCCACTCCCCTTCACCCACCTTCCCATCCCCTGCACACCTCTCCTCTCTGACAACTGGAGTCTGTTCTCTGCGTTTACAGGTCTGATTCTACTTTTTGGTTGTTTGCTTATCCTTTTTTTTTCTTTTTTTTAGATTCTATATAAGATGAAATCATGTCTTTCTCAGTCTGACTTATTTCACTCAGGATAATACTCCCTAGACTCATGCTGTCATGTGGTTACAAATGGAATACTTGTATACTTGTGTACTCTGGGTGGGAATGTAAATTGCTACTGTGGAAAATAGTACGGTGGTTCCTCAAAAAATTAAGGAAATACCATATGATGTAACAATTCCACTGTTGGGTATTTACTCAAAAATTTTTTAAAGACACTAATTCAGTATATGCACCCCTATGTTTATTGTGGTCTTATTTACAACAGTAAAGATATGGAAGAAATCTAAGCGTCCACTGATAGATGAATGGATAAGGAAGATGTGGTCTCTGTATAGAGTGGAATATTACACAGCCATAACTACCATTAAATTTAAATGCAGCCATGTCAGAAAAGAGGAAGGAAGGGGCTGATGGATTTTTCATACCAGAATAAATATTGTAAATATTAATGATTTTTTTTGCACTCAGAGTAGAGGCTGAGCTTTGCAGCTGTACCTATGTAATGTAATAGGTGCATAGAGAAATATCTGGAAGTTTGCAAGCATGAACACAGAGCTTGAACTATGGTTTGTAGTGAGGAGAGGCTTTATCTTGATCTATAATGTTTGGACTTTATACCAAGAATTTGGAGGCGCCTGGGTGGCTCAATTGGTTAAGCTCCCAAGTCTGGCTCAGGTCATGATCTGATAGTTGATGAGTTCAAGCCTCGCATCAGGCTCTGCACTGACATTTCAGAGCCTGGAGCCTGCTTCAGATTCTGTCTCCCATCCTCTCTGCCCCCTTCCCTGCTTGCACTCTGTGTCTCTGTCTCTCAAAAATAAATAAACACTTAAGATTTTTTTTAAAGAATGTGTTTGTATACTCAGTGTAATTAAAAATAAGAATTTCCAAAAGATAAAAGATAGGAAGTCAACCCAAAGGACTTCCTGCCAAAAGGTAGGGCAAGAGGCACCAGATTTGGTTAGGCCATGAAGAGAGACTGAGTTTAGAGCTGAGGGACTTCTAAGGAGGAACCCAATAAACCTGGGGTAGAGCTGGCTAGTTCAACCTATAGGAAGCTGTAATTCTGCATTTCTACTGATTCTTCATGTACATAATTCCTCTGGTCTCCCTACAGATTTGTCTACCAGCCTAAAAATACTAGAATTTATGAGAATTTGTAACTCAAGAATTAATCAAAGGTTTATGAAGAGAAAGATGAAACATTAGTTCTAAGTTCTGACATACATATGCCTCTTTAATTACTTGGGAAAATAATACAAAATCTGATATTTATCACTGTCTCATACTTATATAGCTGGTTTCAATTATGTTAAGTTGTGTGTAACTTAAATCTCATTTTCTACGTGCCCTTGCTTTAACTGATGTGGCTTTAAAATTAATTTTGTTTTTCATTTCTTGATGCCTTCTGTTTCTTGAAGTTAATGAATGGTTTGAAATAATTTTTAGTAAGCTAATAAACATGTACTTATACTGAAGTAGAAAAACTTGGACTTTGAAAAACATTTCATTTAAAAATCACTAGTGTTTGAGAGTGCCAAACTCCAGGTGCATGAATGCCTACCTCTAATGATTTATCTTAAAAATACTGTGTCTGTTAACCCTTTTCTTTCCGTATCATGATTCAGCTTTCCCACCAATTAAGTTGTGCCTTTCAAGACTGATTCAAGAGGCCAGAATGAAGCCATCCTCTCTCTCAGGCAGTTCCTATTGACCTCTTGCTATATCTGATACCCTTGTGATTTCCATTGCATCTAGCATGATGCAGCATGCATATAGTAAATAATGATTTAAGCACAAAAGAAATTTATCAAGGAATACAGGGAGCTCACAGAATCTCTGTAGCGGAAAAACCAGCACTGGGAAATGGGCAGTCTAATGAGGAGGAGCAGTGGTACTGGACCACAATGGCCATAACTGACAATACCATTACAGTGAACAAGTGCACCTGACAAATCATGCCTGGGGCGCTTGTCCAACAACTGCCAGATGGGCTGACAAAGTAAGTATTCTGCATTTTCTGGATCTAGAGTGGAAGGAAATGCTCTACATCTCACCTAAACTTAGAAGGTGGAAAACTCACAAACACAAGAAGGGAGTTCAAAGACCAAGGAATTGCAAAGAATCATAAATGTCTATCACAGGGATGAAGTGGAGGCTTTTTTTGTTTCCTGAACCTGAGAAATTTATAAACACTGGATCTCTAAATATAGGGCATTCAATGCCTAAGTGTATTAGTTTTCGTTTGCTGCATAACAAATTACACCAAAACTTAGAGGTTTAGAGATGTCTGGGTGGCTTAGTTGGTTAAGCATCTGATTTGAACTCAGGCCATGATCTCACAGTTAGTGAGTTCAAGCCCCACATCTGGCTCTGTGCTGACAGTTCCAAGCCTGGAGTCTCCTTCAGATTCTATGTCTCCTCTCTCTGCCCCTCCCCCATTTGTTCTCGCTCTCTCTCTTTCTTTCTCTCTCAAAAATAAATAAATGCTAAAAAAAAACAAACCTTAGACGTTTAAAACAAAAAGAAGCATTTATTAATTCACACAGTTTCCGTGGGTCAGGGGCTTAGAGGCAACTGAGCTGGGGAGTTCTGGTTTGGGACTCTCTCATCAGGTTGTATATAGGCAAGATACCAGCTAGGACTGCAGTCTTCTGAAGGTTTGATTAAGGCTGGAGCTTCCACCTCCAAGAGGTCTTACTTACAGGCTCTGCTTCTCCCCATATAAACCTTCCACAGGGTTTGAGTGCTCTCAAGACTTGGAAGCTGTTAGCAAGCTAAGAGATAGCAAAGCAGAAGCTGTAATGTTTTCTAGGATACTTCTGCACAATAGTCTACTGCTTATACAAGTTAGTTCTGTTCAGTATAGGAAAAAACTACACTAGGGGCATGAAAACCAGGAGGAGAGGATCACTGGGGGCTGGACATCACACTAAACAAAATAGAAATTTGGGATGTATTCAGTTAATTTCATAATCAAAGTGGAAAGTCAAATAGATTTGCGATCCCTTTGACTCTGAGATATGTAGACACAAACTTGGAATGAGGTTATCATAATTACTTGACTTGAAGGCTGTAAACTTTCCTGAGTCTCTTAAGTTATGATTTAACAAAAACCAGAAATTAAAAGTGTCTCACAAAATAAATTCTAGAATTTGTTTTCCGTTGAAGCCAATTTGGAATTTCTTCATCAAAAGATTATTCCTGTTACTATTTCAAAGCTGTCAGAGTAAATAAGAAATTAGACAATTAAGGGAATTTGTTCTCCTTGGTGCTTTGCTTGGCTGGTGTGCTACCTTTTGGAAGGTTCTTACACTGTTTAAAAATATCAGATTCTTTTCACCAAGAATTATGAACAGTCATGGAGTTTTGGACATGGGTGGCAAAAGATAAATGCCATTATTTTCCATGCTAAGACATATTTAAGACATTTTCTTGTGTAACATTCACAAACTTGGCTTATTCCTTTCTTATCCTAGTGCTCCCACAAGATCCGTTGAGAAATGGAGAAAATTTTAACAAGCTTTCCTTCTTTGGCCATAAGTGAAATTATTTGTATATATGTCTTTTTGGGTTTATAAAATATCACTGCACTTAAGATGGCAAAAATAAGAAAGAAAGAAGAGAGAGGAAGGAAGGAAGGAAGAAAGGAAGAAAGGAAGGAAGGGAGGAAGGAAGGAAAAGGAAGGAAGGAAAGAAGGAAGAGAAAAGGAACGGAAAGGAAAGGAAAGGAAAGAGCAACTTCCCATTATTCCCAATAACCAACTTCTCAAGGATAAAAGGATGTGTTACCATCCCCAGGAGGTGAGTGAATTTATAATCTAATCTCGAAAGGGCTGGGGAATTTACTGAGCTCAAGGGTATGCCAATCACTTTAACACTGCAAATGGGCTAAAAATTGGAGGCATCCATCAGCTAGAAGAAGGACATGATAGGAGGTCCTACAAAATTTGATGGTGTTTCCAGAATACAGGGTGAGACCCTCCCCTCCCCCCCACACACCCAGTAAGAGAAGAAACATTTCTCTAGAATAGGTACCAACCATGTGCTGGAGCCAGTACTTTCTAGCTTGTAAGATCAAATACCAAATGTTCAGGAAATTTGTGAACTGACTATTAAACTATTGTAGCTTGAAGTAGGCCATGGTGGGAATACTTACATCATGCTGCAACTCAGTGCTCCCTCTTCACACCCCTGCACCTTGTCAATTGGTATGGGCTGAATTGTTTCTCTCCAAAATTCATATCCCTTAACCCATAATACCTCAGAATATGATTCTATTTGGAGATAGGGTCTTTAAAGAGGCAATTAAGTTAAAACAAGGTCATATGGTGGGTTCTAATCCAATTTGAATGGTGTCTTTATAAGAAGAGGGGAATGGACAAAGAGACACTAGGGATGTGTATGCCCAGAGGAAAGACCAGGTGAAGACATTGTGAAAAGTGGACATTTGCAAGACAGGGAGAGAGGTCTCAGAAGTCAAATCTGCTGACCTTGATCTTAGAACTCCAGCTTCCAGAGCTGTGAGCAAATAATGTCTGTTGTTTAAGCCACCCAGTCTGTGGTACTTTTGTTATGGAAGCCTAGCAAATGAATTCACCAGTTCCCTGGGACCTGTAGGAGATTTACAGTGGAGTCCCCCAGAAAAGTGGGTACTATTATTTAGTTTACAACAGTAGGTGAACGTGGTGGTGGTAATAGTGATTGAAAAGCAGAGTTTTGGAAATAAAGCTGTTTGGTTCAAGTGAAGACAATGCTCACAAGACAGAGAGAACTGGTTCAGGAACCTATTGAGGATCTAAAACCATGGAGGCCTTGAAAAAGTAAAGGTGACTGCAGATCAGCATGGGCTCCTCTACAGCTTGGAGGGAGAAGTTGAGGTTGCATTAGGAAAAGGAGACAGAAGCCAATACTTATAAGGACACTTGAGTTATGTGTTATAATCATTTCATCAATCTGCTCAGGAAGGCAGTTATTACTGGTTTTGCATATTTTACAGTCAAGAACATTGAGGCTACAATTATTAAGTGATGGAGAACCAAAGTTTTAACTCAGGGTTTTCCCATGACCTCCCAAACCTTCCTCTAGCGGATAGTGAACAGGAAAAGGAAGAAGTCTAGTGATTTAAGGATCGGAAATCTCCAGAAGGAGCAGAAAGGTATCTCCAAGTTCATGAAGAATGACAAGTTTAAGGGAGGAATATCTGAGCAGACAAAACCTTCCTCACCGAAAAGAGATAGACTGACCTGTGAAATGGGTTTTGTATAAAAGCTTCTGTGTAGAGCCAGGAAACTATGTGCATGAATAGAACTGCATTCTTGTAGAAGCCAAAGGAACATTTTTATAAAGTAGACCTGAGCCATCATACATAGTTGACTATAGCCCTTACTGAAGGGTCTGAAGGTAATTGGTAAGGAGTTGTCTTTGGCTGGGAACTGACCTCAAGGGAGAAAGCACATGCTTTACCCTAATTATCTTTTTTGAACCTCTAGTTCTTTAAACTGGTATTCTCAGTGCATGAAGGACAGCACTGAGGAGTGAGACTTGTTGCTCTCCAAAAAGATTATATGCTCCTGGAGGACAGGACGTTGGTCTTCGTCTTTGATATGTCTCTGGACAGCATGGCACATTGGAGGAAAAAAACTGCTTTTCAATAAACGTGTTGAACAGACATCTGAAGTCTCTGCTAAAAACAAAACTGGCTTCAGGTTCTGTAGTTCTACCTCTGTGGTCTCACTGCACAAACATATGTTTTAGATCTGAAGCTATTCAAAACATGTGTTCTGACTTATTATTTATTACCAGCTGAAATGGAAAATGCAACCAAAAGGCTTAAAGAATTTGCCCGAGGACTGCAAATGGAACACATGCAGGCTGGGAGATGGAAATCTGGGGACCCAGGAATAAGAAAGAATTATTCATTCAAGCTATGTGGCTCATGACTTGTAATGGACTTCTCCCTCCCATCCTGCTGTGTAACTCACCCTTCAGAGGATCTGAAACCTGTAGCCCAAAGTTTGTTAAAACCTCAAGCATTGTATTTTTGTGTGTTTTGTTATTGTTGTTTTCATTCTGGCTCAAAATCCAGAAGATATTGAGGCAAGGGCAGACTTCTTTCTCACTCCTCTTGGCCCAGAGCTATTGAGGTAAAATTGACAAATAAAATTGTGATATACTTAATGTGTACAATGTGATTATTTGATATACATATACATTATGAAAGGATTCCTCCCAAGTTAATTAACACATACATCACCTCACATATTAGGTGGCATGTGTGTGTGTGTGTGAACATTTAAGTTCTGCTCTCTTTAACAACTATATGATACAGTGTTATCACCTATGTTTACCATGTTATACATTAGATCCTCAGACCTTATCCATCTTATAGATGAAAATTTATATCCATTTACCTACTTCTTTGTATTTCCTCCATCACTCAGCCTCTGGAAACCACTTTTCTACTGTTTTTATGAGTTCAATTTCTCCCCTCCCCTCCCCTCCCCTCCCCTCCCCGTCCCTCTCCTCCCCTTCCTTTCCTTTCCTTTCTCTTCTCTGTTCTTCTTTATTTCCTTTCCTTCCTTCCTTCCTTCCTTCCTTCCTTCCTTCCTTCCTTCCTTCCTTCCTTCCTTCCCCTTTCTCTTTTTCCTTTCTCTCTCTCTCCCTTCCTTCCTTCTTTCTCTCTCTTTCTTTCTTTTTCTCTTTCTTTTCTTGATTCCAAATATAAATGATATTGTGCAGTTTTTATCTTACTCTATCTCGCTTATTTTATTTAGAAAAATGCCCTCCAGTTTCATCCATGTTGTCACAAGTGATAAGAATTCTTTTTAAAGGCTGAGTCATACTTCATTTCATGTATAGACCACATTTTCTTGATCCATTTATCCATTGATGGACACTTAGGCTATTTCCATACTTTGAATAATGAGTAATGGTTATTTCCATTCTTTGAATTGTGAATAGTGCTGCAATGAACATGGGAGTATATTATATCTTAGATAATGATTTTGTTACCTGTTTGTATGTCCAGAAGTAGAATGCTGGGTCATATGGTATTTCTATTTTTAATTTCTTGAGGAATCTCCATACTGTTTTTCCACAGTGACTACCAAATTATACTGTACAACAATAGTGTACAAGGTTTCCTTTTCTCCACATCCTCACCAGCATTTGTTATCTATCTTTTGCCTCTTTGATAATAATCATCCCAAACAGGTGTGAGGTAATATCTCATTGTTGTTTTTATTTACATTTCCCTAATGATTAGTGATGTTCAGCATCTGTTGGCCATTTGTATGCCCTCTTTGGAAAAAGTTCTACTGAGGTTCTTTGCTCAATTTTAACTGGGTTATGTTTTTGCTATTGAGTTGTATGAGTTCCTAGAAAATTTTGGATATGAATCCCTTACTGGATATGTGGTTTCAAATATTTTCTCCTATTTCAAAGGTTTCTTTTTTATTTTGTTTACCATTTCCTTTGCTTAGCAGAAGCTTTTTAATTTGATGTAGTCACACTTATTTATTTTTGCTTTTTTTGCTTTTGCTTTTGGTATCAAATACAAAAAATCATTACCAAGACCAGTGTCCAGGAGATTACCCTCTATGTTTATCCTAAGAGTTTCACAGTTTTAGGTCTCATGTCCAAATCTTTAACCCATTTTGAGTAGATTTTTGTGTACAGTGTAAAATTAGAGTCCAGTTGCATTCTTCTGGATGTGACTATCCAGTTTTCCCAGCAACATTTACTGAAAAGCCTATACTTTCTCCTTTGTATATTCTTGGCTCCTTTGTCATAAATTACTTGGCCCTGGCTTATTTCTGAGCTCTCTATTCTGTTTTATTGATTGATGTGTCTTTTTTATGTGAATACCATACAGTTTCAATTGTTATAGATTTGTAATATAGTTTGAAATCAGGAATTGTGATGCATTCAGCTTTGCTTGTCTTTCTAAAGATTAATTTAGCCATTCAGAGTATTTTGTGGTTCCATATGAATTTTAGGATTGTTTTTTCTATTCTTGTGAAAAATATCATTGGAATTTTGATAGGAATTGCATTGGATCTGTATGTAGATTTCTTTGGGTAGCATGGACATTTTAATAATATTAGTTCTTCAAATCGATGAACATGGAATATTTTTCCATTTATTTGTATCCTTCTCAATTTCTTTTTTTTCCATAATATTTTATTGTCAAATTGTTTTCCATACAACACCCAGTGCTCTTCCCCTTAAGTGCCCTCCACCATCACCACCACCTCTTTTCCCCCCTCCCCCTTCCCCTTCAACCCTCAGTTCATTCTCAGCATTCAATAGTCTCTCAAGTTTTGCATCCCTCTCTCTC
>NC_043704.1:59289491-59303167 GCF_006229205.1 Suricata suricatta | reverse complement strand
TATGCATCAGCATTTCTGTCTCTCTTGGGTAAATCCCCAGCAATAGCATTGCTGGGTCATAAGGGAGTTCTATCGATAGTTTTTTGAGGAAGCTCCACACTGTTTTCCAGAGCGGCTGCACCAGTTTACATTGCCACCAACAGTGTAAGAGGGTGCTCAATTTCCTTATCAACATCTTTTTATTTTCAATGTATAAATCTTTCACCTACTTAACGTTATTCCTAAGTATTTTATTCTTTTGCTTGCTACTGTAAATGGGATTGGTTTCTTAATTTGTCTTCCTGATAATTCATTGTTAGTGAACAGAAATGCAACTTATTTGTGTATATTGATTTTGTATACTGCGACTTTTCTTAATTCATTTATTAAAATAGGTTATTTTTGGTGGAATCTTTAGGTGGTTTTGTATACAATATCATGACATCTGAAAACAGAGACAATTTTGCTTCTTCCTCTCTAATCTGGATATCTTTTATTTTTGTTTCTTGCACAGTTGTTCTGGCTAGAATCTTCAGTACTATGTTGAATAAATATGCAAGAATGAGGCATCTTTGTCTTGTTCTTGATCTTAGAGGGAAAGCATTCAGCTTTTCACCACTGAGCATGATGGCTGTGGGCTTGTCATATATGGCCTTTATTGTGTTGAATTACTTTCCCTATATACCCACTTCATTGAGAGTTTTTATTAAGAAAGGGTGTCAAATTTTGTCAGATGCTTTTTCTGTACCAATTGAGATGATCATGTAATTTTTATTCTTTATTCATTAACATATGTATTACATTGATTGATTTTGTACATATTGAACCATCCTTGTATCCTTGAAATAAACTTAGTTGGTCATGATGTATGATTTTTTTAAAAAGAAATTGTTGAATTCTTGCTAATAGTATGTTGAGAATTTTTGAATCTATGTTTATCAAGGTTATTGGACTGTAACTTTATTTTCTTATTGTGTCTTTGTCTCGCTTTGGTATCAGAGTAATGCTGGCCTCATTAAATGAGTTTAAAAGTGTTCTTTTCTCCCTAATTATTTGGAAATTT
Organism: Suricata suricatta; assembly: GCF_006229205.1. Taxonomy (NCBI): domain Eukaryota; kingdom Metazoa; phylum Chordata; class Mammalia; order Carnivora; family Herpestidae; genus Suricata; species Suricata suricatta. Next base: position 59,302,125 of record NC_043704.1, on the reverse strand, counting down.
TTGAGAAGAATTGGTATTAATTATTCTTTAAATGGTTAGTAGAATTCACTACTGAAGTCATCTTGTCCTGGACTTTATCATAGGGTTTTTGATCACTGTTTCAGTCTTCTTACTAGTAATTGGTCTATTCACTTTATCTATTTGTTTATAATTCAGTTTTGGTAGGCTGTATGTGTCTAAGAATTTATCCATTTCTTGTAGGTTGTCCAATATGTTGGTATTAATTGTTCATTGTAGTTTCTTGTGATCCTTTATATTTTGGTGGTATCAGTTGTAATGTCTCCTCTTTCACTTATAATTTTATTTACTTGAGTCTTCTCTCTTATTTTCTTGTTAAGTCTAGCTAAAGGTTTGTCTATCCTGGTTATCTTTTCAAATAACCAGCTCTTAGTTTCATTGTTCTTTTCTATTGTTTTGTTGGTCTCTATTTCATTTATTTATGTTCTAATCTTTGTAATTATTATTCTTTCTACTAATATTGGGGTTCATTTTTCTTTTTCTAGTTCTCTGAGGTGCAAAGTTTTTTACTTGTGATCTCTTTTTTCTTATTATAGGCATTTATCATTATAAACTTCCTCTTACAACCACTTTTACTGAATCTCACGTTTTGATGTGTTGTGTTTCAATTTTCATTTTTCTCAAGATATTTTTTGACATTGATTTTTTTTATCTTTGACCCATTGGTTATTCAGAAGCATGTTGTTTAATTTCTACATACTTGTGAATTTCCTAGGTTTTTTCTTTTAACTGGTTTCCAGTTTCATACCACTGTGGTCAGAAAAGATCATTGATATGATTTCAATGCTCTTAAATTTATTAAGACTTGGTTTGTAGCTTAACATATGGAGAATGTTCCATGTGGGCTTGAGAAGAATGTGTATTTTGCTGCTTTGGATGGAATGTTCTATAAATGTCTGTTAGTTCCATGTAATCTAATGTGGAGCTTAGTTACAACCTTTCCTTATTGATTTTCCATCTGGATAATTGATCCAATTTTGAAAGTGAATTATTTATTTTTAAGTTTATTTATTTATTTATTTTGAGAGAGAGACAAAGAGAGTAGGGCAGTGGCAGAGAAAGAGGGAGAGAGAGAGAATAGTGAGCAGGCTCCACACTGTCAGCACAGAGCCCAATGAGGGGTTCAAACCCATGAACTGTGAGATCATGACCTGAGCTGAAACCAAGAGTCAGATGCTAAACTATCTCTGAGCTATCCAGATGCTCCTTAAAATGGGTTATTAAAGTCCTCTAGTATTATTATACTGCTATTTAAGAGCAGTTTTAAATATCTTTTTTTGCAAGAATAGTCTAAAAAATTTTGAAGTTTGTGACAAAGTTCTTGTCCTTTGCTCAGCCCCCCCCCCCCAAAAAAAAAAAAGCGCTATCAGGTGAAAACAGAGAGCTGTTGGAATCCAATGTTAATGTGTTTCCCAGCTGAGAATATTGAAAACCAGGGTGTAAACGATCCCGATCAAGGTTTGAAGCAGCTTCTGTTCCAGGGGAGTCCTTGTGACAGTCATGACTGCTCATCCCAAACATGTTAGCCCATCCTTGCTTATAGATGCAATACTATTCATGAAATACTTGAGACACTCAGTAGGTGGACAGTAGATAGTATAATATATTGCTATAACTGAGGATGTTTCTATTCTTTTTGGTCTTATCACAGAGTCGGTGTATACATGCACAACTGTTGAACATTAACTTTCATGTGTGTATCAACTTTAACAATTTCAATTCCCTTTATTTTGTGAGTTAAGAGACTGAAAAACAAAAGTCTGGCAGTGGGTTCTCATTTTTTTTCCACTTCCAGATGATAAGTAGGGATAAGACATTAGAATCTGCTTATGAAATGCTGCTATGATGTAGGCCTGCATGGTTTCGTGCAAAAAATCTCAACTGAGAGACTGTAGACTTGTGTTCTAATATCAGATCATGTGTATTTAGCTTTCCTGTACTTCATTTTGCTCATTTGTAAAACAAGGAGTTTAAATAGATAATTTTTACTTAACCTAATTCCCCTCTAATATCCTCGGTTACTGTGGCACCTAGATATAATTGCAAGGTTTTAGTTTAGAAGTAAAGGCACTGGACCCCCAAATCTGAGGTCTAGATTTGACTTTGTACATAGTGTGGTTTTATTTCTTCATCTTTAAAAATCAAGAATAATAGCCATCAGTTGATCCCAGGTGTGACGCATGACAAGATATTACCTTGCATAAGAAATTTGTAAGTACAAAGGTTTGTGTAAGAGTGTCCCTTCCCTAAAGGCTTAAAACATATTTAAAAAGCTAGATTAAACACATGTGCCATCTATGTAGGAAAGTGCAAGTAGATTAAAAAAACAAAATATAGAAAGCTTATCCATGCATTAGCAGTTTATTTAAGAGAAAATACAACCAATGTGCTCATAAAAATGCTCAATATTACTACTAACCAAAGAAATATAAATAAAGACAACAATGAGATACCATTTTCATGTCATTAAGCAAAATATTGAAATATCTTTATCAAATGGTGAAAATATAGGGAAGAGACTACCATGAAACATTGCTGGCCAGAGTATAAACTGGCATGAACATCTCGAAAGATAAGTTGACAGTTTTATAATTTTAAATGTGTAGATCTTATGATCGGTAATTACTTCTTTATATTTATTCAAATGTCTAAGAATTGGTCAAATATAATTATTGTAGCAATATCTATAAGAGCAATATATTTGAAATGATTCACCTATAAGTCAATAGGTAAATGGTTAAGCAAATGATAACACATTCATACCATGGAGTTTTATGTAACAGTTAAATAGAATAAGCCAGATATCTGCATACTGACACAGGACTATCTTTAATGCACATTGTGGAGTAAAAAAAGTAGTTACAGACAATCTGTAATGCTTATGTACAAATATGCACTAATGAAACTGTGTTTCTGTAAATACATTACATATAAAAGAAAAGGCAGAGAAAAGCCTTGGATACACAGTGAACTGGTAATAGTAGTCACCTCTGAGAAGGGAAATGCTGATAAGAGGGACATAAACTTTAAAGTGTTTAAATGTTTTCAAGTAAGAATATATTCATGCATTATTTAGAAACTAAAGAGAGGTTTTTTTCCCCCTCTGACAATGAAAGATAAATTAACTTAAGCATTTTCTATTCAACTAAATCAAATGCAAGTTATTATCCTCTGGGCAATGTTTTACTTCCATGCATATCCCATTTTCTAGAATACCACCCAGTTCACTGGGTCTTAGTCCTTGACAAGTTCAGGTTTTCGTTAGCCTTGTCCTTGGATTTATCTAACACTACAGCCAATTGGCTGTAATATGTGACTTGTAGAGTATTCAAAAACGAATATTCAGACTCTTAGTAAATGTAGTTCTGAAATTAAAATTATCATGAAAATATTGCATCTTACTGAATTTGAAAGCATAAGATCACAGAAGGTGGTGGTATTTCCCCAGAGATGGATAATTATCTTAACCTCCGCTTTTACTAATGTTCTATTAGTATTGTTAATTTGCCTTTGCATATGAAATGCTCTCTCAGAAAATTCCAGAAGTTAACTATGATTCTTCCACTGAGTTTTTTTAAAGCTACCTGTTCCATCAGAAGTTAGTAATTTGAGAAAACTCAAATACACATTTAACAATGTTGTTACTTTTAAGAAGAGAATGAATGAAGAACCTGAAGCCTGGGAATACACAGAGATGAATTTTGCCCCCTCAGTAATCCTAGGAAGTACAGAGAAGAGATATCATTATGTTCCATCTGTGCATTAAAAAAATAAGACTCAGAAAAGTTGAGCAACTTCCCCAAAGAAAAACAACAAGTAGGAAGTACAATTTAGCTTTTTTTCTTGACTCAAAGTTGAAAACTTTTTTTTTCCTATTATCATCCCTGCCTTCTTGAAACTAGATGCTGAAATTTGAAGACACCTATTCAGATTGATCTACTGGGTCAACTAATATTTCACCCAACATTTGTCGTTTGCTTACTATGGATCTGTCTCTGTTCCAGATTCTTCCATAATAATCACTTAAATCTTACTAGAACTCTGTGAGATACCTATTACTATTTCTGCTTTACAAATGAAGAAATGGTGGCCTAGAAATGACCCTTTTACTCTTGCCACATCACCAGGAAGTGGTAGAATAAAATTTGAAGTGCATAATATCCTGTACAAGCAAGTACTTTTTTCATCAACATTAGGATTTTAGTATTCCTAAGAGCGAGCTCATCAGCAGATAACATGAACTTTAAATAAGGCTTGTCCCTAACTAGACACATGCCTTTCAGTCTAGTTAACTACCTTTGTTGTGGGACACTTGTCAAGCAAGTCAGTGTGGGTTAGAATGTTTTTATGTATGGCTTAGAACCATCTGGTGATATTAGCCAAACAAGCTATTTCTAAATAATGTGTGTGAGCCAACAAGAGGTCCATTCTTTCACTCTTTCTCAAGGGGCCTCCCAGCCTCCTCTGTGGGAGTGAGTGTTAGGGCTCTCCTTACACTGGCCCAGAGTAATTTGTTTTAATAATGTCTGAGCTTTCTGAGGTAATGGTCTCATGATCTCAACCAGTGCTTTTAAGGAAGAAATAAATGTGAATAAATAGAACATTTTTATTTCTTTTTTTTAAGTTCAGAAATAGCTAGAAAATTAACTATCCAAGCAATGAATTAGGATGCATGTTACTTTAAGCCTCAGGGAAGTGATTTGAATGAAAATATTTAATTACAGGGCAAATTTCAAAATGGCAGACCTCTGGGAGAAAGTGAGAGTAAGAAAGAGAACCAGAACGGATTTTCCTAGCCTGGTAATTTGTATAAATCATGATGACATTACTTATGTTTATTGCACACCAGGCACTTTGCATGTGGTAACTAATTCCATCCTCATAAAAGTCTAGTGAGCTAGGTTATTAGTTCCATTTTACAGGTGAGGAAACTAAGTCTAGAATGTGGCAAGGCTAGAATTCAAACCCAAATCTATCTCTGAAAGTCAATGTCCTTTCTACACCAGCTCCAGGCAGAGGACAATAACGTGGAGTCACATTCTTCCAGAATGGGAACTCCTGAGTTATCTTCATTGTTTCATTTGAAATGTAAGTTCTCAGGAACTGAGTCACAGCCATGATCAAACAAAGGCAGTGTGTCCTGAAGATGATGAATAGGATTCTTTGCTCATTGGGAGGGGAATGTTGATCACTGAAAAAAGTATGGAATGTTTAAAAAAAACAGAAGATGTAAATAACCTAAGAGAAACATCTCAGCCATCTCCCGGCTTACGAAATAAAAGCTGACAAATAAACCCACTTAAAGCTCTTATGTACCCCACCCTGATTTCATTTCCTTCCCTCCCCTCCAGAGATAACCACTGTTCTGAATCTGGGGTATATATTATTGTCATGAAAATTCGTTATAGCTTTCACATATGTTTGTATCCTTATAAAATATATGATTTACTTTTGCATATTTTAAATTTATATAAATGGACTCATATTTATGTATTATCATGAAATTTTTTGTTTTACTTCTCATAATGTCCGCAATATTCATCCATGTTAATGTGTTTAGCTCTAGTTCATTCATTTTCACTGCTAAATATAGTATTCCATCATATGAGTATATACGATTATTTAGACATTTTACAATTGATGTATTTCTCCACATATTGACTATAATAAATAATGCAGCAAATTCTTCCATGTGTCTCATTATGTACATGTTCAGAGTTCTTCTGGAAACAATCCTCAAAATGAAATTATTAGGTTTCACATCTAGGTTTACATATCTAATTTTAGCAAATAGAACCAATCATTCTAATTGGTTGTTCCCATATACACACCAATAGTTTTATTTTTCTAAATTAACTCCAAAACTCACAATTCTTGTTTTTCACCTTTTGTCAATCTGAATGTTTGAAGAAATAGCTCATGACTTTAAAATACATATCTTTGATTATTAGTGAGGTTAAATGGCTTTTTGTATGTTCCTAAGTCATTTGTTTCTCTACTTGTTACTTGTTTTCCCTATTGATTTATAGATGTTTTCTGTATATCATGGATGTATGTTTTTTGTTTGTGTACATATTGCAAATAACTTCTCTTATCGGTTATTTATCTATTTGACCTTAGCACAGGTAATACCAAGCAGACAAAAACAATTACAGTTTCACAATTTTTGGTGCTACCATTTTTACTTTCCAAGAACATTCAAATGAGCTCTCTTATGCAGACTACTGTGATTTAAAGCCATCAGTGTTACTGGTATTTGTAGCAAAATTTTCCATAAAGATCTTCCTTTTAGTCACATTTGAACTTCCATGTAATTTTCCTTTAGGACAAAATAATCTTTATGTAATTAGCTCAGAAGGTTTTGGATGTGAATCACTTTTTTATAATGCTTATTTATTTATTTTGGGGAGGTGTGAGGGGGAGGAGGGAGAGAGAGAGAGAGAGAGAGAGAGAGTCCCAAAAAGGCTTTGCACTGTCAATGCAGAGCCCTATGCAGGGCTCAATCTCATGAACTGTGAGATCATGACCTGAGCTGAGATTAAGAGTTAGACACTCAATGACTAAGCCACCCCAGCATCCCATGAATCATTATGATCTAACTTTATGTAGCTGGTTTTTTTAATGTGCCAGGAAATTTAAAAAGTAGTGTTTCATGCAAGACAATTAATTTTAGTATATTTTCCCCCCAGTGGACCCAGCTGAAAACTGGAAAAATACAGACTATGCTTATGGGAAAGGGTTCTCTTCAAAGCAAAGATCGAGATTACAGGTGTCCTCCAATTTGGAAGGAGGGCTGCTCATAGGTCGGTTCCTGGTTATCTAGTACCTACACCCACTTCTCTCACGTGAGCAGCATTTCCCTCATGTCAAGGTGGGAGGCGGTGTGCCTAGTGTTTATGACTTCTGTGTCAGAAAGACTTGAGCTGAGATCAGAAAGTTTCATCACTTTCTACAGTGCCTTCCTAAGTAAAATAATTAAAATCTCTGAACCCCTGTTTTTGTGTCTGAGAGTGTGACAAATGCTACCTTTGTCCTGAGCCTTATTGGAGATTAAATGAGATCATGTCAGTATGGTACTTGTGGCTTAGTAAACATTCAATTAATGGTAGTTACTATTACATGGTCCTAACAAAACCCTCATTCCATTGAAAAAAGTGCCGTAAAATGCTATAATTTCTCAAAGGAAACATACCTCTTTCCCCCTCTGTAGAGGGCACTTTGAGGACTAAGAATCTTTCTGGAAAGGTACAGTTCTGTGAAGGGAACTGAACATTAGCTCCTCCTTTCTCAGCTTCTCAAATGGAACTGTTGGTCTTATTGAACAACCCAAGAACAGAGTTTGTTAGGCTGGACCTTGAAGGTCAATAGAACCTGAAAATATAACCCGTTCATATTGAGATGATAGAAAGCTAACCATGTTGCCCCTGGCAGAACATTTTGTTTGGCCACAATGTTTTTCAAAGCTACAGAACACTCTAGTTGTTCCGTTGTCTACAATGTGCTTATTCTTTTGCTCTACCAGCTCTATATTTAAGCTTATTTGTCTACCCCGTGGATACTTCTAACACACACGCGTGCATGCGTGAACACACACACACACACACACACACACACACTATACACACTAATGCTTAAACTGAGCGAATAGTTCATAAACAGAAAGCAACTTTTTCTGAAATAATTGACAGACTTGTTTAGACTTCCCTTGCCAATGTCTGCCGGAGACAGACAATTTATTTAGAATTTCAGAAATACTTGTCTGGTTTTCCTAAGAAGGATTCAGCCTCTCTTCATGCTAGGAAGTTTCAGTCTTCTTCAAGCGCCTATCTTAAAAGAACAAATAAAGCTAAAAATGTTTTGGTGAAATACCCCGAAAGGTGACAAATGGGTAACGAAAACCAAAAATCTTGGCTTGCAGTCCTGGACTATATAATTTACTAGCTCAGGGACCTGAGATGAGTCATTTAGTTCCTCTGAGCCTCAGTTTACCTGATCTATGAAGTGAGACTGCTAAAAGAAATAAACTGGAGAGTAAGGGCTTGGCCTGATGTTTACCCAATCAAGGCAACAAAATGTTCTGTGAGAAATATAACCTGTGATTTCTAGAACACCTCTCTTAGTTTGTACATAAAGATCTATATCCTTTTAGACTTCTAAATGTGCGATTCTCTGAAGAATAAGAAGGGATTTCAGTAGAACTGCTTCCAAGTCACATGTGAGGGTTTAGAAAGTCTTTTTAAAAATTTTATGTTATTTTTACATATATTTATTTTTGAGAGACAGAGACAGACAGAGCACAAGTGGGGGAGGGGCAGAGAGAAAGAGAAACACAGAATCCAAAGCAGGCCCCAGGCTTTGAGCTGTCAGCACAGAGCCGTCAGCTCAGAGCCCGTGCCAAAGCGGTGCAGCAAGGCATCCGCTTCTGAGGATCATCTGCCATGTCACCAGGACCCAATAAAGAGGGAAATGGCAACTTGACCTCCTTTTCCTTACTCGTGCTGTCTGTAAACAAGTGGCATGAGGGAAGTACACGGTTTGCTCTGTGCCAGGTCCGATTGCTTCCTCTTGACACAGAAAACTATTTTCAAAGGCAGCTGCTCCTGGCAGCCGTCAGGTAGGGCAGAGCCTGCATTTGGCTAACTAACCCAGAATCATTGCTGACTTTCTCCTGGAGGGCAGGGGCTTGGGCCGGAAAACGTCTTCCTAAGGACTGGGTCCTCACAGGCATGTCTCCTCTCCCAAGGAGTGACCCCAAGAACAACATCCCTAAACTTAGGATTTTCTGGAATGCATTGTGCTGTGAACTTGAGTGGACCCTGTCTGGAGGTGGACCACTGCTCAGACCTGAAGAGTACTAGAGGACCCATTTAAAAGTTCCCTTCCTTTGAGCAAAAATATTACTGCTTCCACAGTGTCTTGTTAAATACATGTTGGAGTGTTTTGTTGAAACATTAATTTGTGTTTTCTTTTTGCAGTATGTTGTCCTAGTCCTCTCCCAGGAAGGTGGCTTACCCTCAGTTCCTGCCTTGCCTCCAGGTTTGTGTTGTGTATGCATGAAGCAAAATGACTCATAGAAAGTATCAGAAGAACTTTCTGGTTTTCATGTCCCCAGGGACTGATGTCCTTGAGAGGATTGTGCTAGGGAGAGAGCAGAGAGAAGTGAGTGTCCTTTGGGAAAAACACTCCCCAAGACTGGAGAGAATGAAACTCTCTGAGGAGAATCTTGCCCCATGATAGAGACTCAGGCTTGGAGGCAGGATTAGGAAGGTGGCACCGGAAGAGGCTGGACCCTAGCACAGGGCTCCTGCCTCAGTTACAATTTCCTGACACAGAAGAGGAAACTACTCATCACAAGACTGCAGAGAGCAACACAAGCTGAACAGTGTATATCAGCAGCTCAGGACACTCTGACCAAACCTTTCCCTCTCTTTCAAGGAACCACATCAAGCTTCTAGATTATAAATGGAGCCTAAGAAGGGAAAGATTTCTCCCTACTGAAAACAATAATAACAGAAGTAGGATTTTTCTACAACTGCAGAAGAGAAGAGGCTTAAGCGTGGATTTAATTTGAAGAAAGTAAAGAAATGGCACCCACCATTTCCCCATGCCCAAGTGTGTGGGGCAACGTTCATATAGGCTACAAATGCAAATGACCCAGGGAACTCAATCATATAAAACACACTCACTTACTACCAGTTATCAACAATGCAGTGCAGATTTGTTCATCAGCATAGAACACATTAGAACGTGTTCTCTAGAAGTGGGACAGGTGAGAGGAAAGTTTTGAAAAGGTTGAAATTGATAGCAGGAGACAAAACTCACTGCCAGCAGTTGGTAAAAGCATTGGGCCATTTTTATGGGACTCTGGTAAATGATCCTGCCTGTACATCCACAGCTCAACTCTTTGCACAAGTTTCTTCTTCAAAACAAAGCAACTGTTAGCACTGGGGAAAACAAAGAAAAACGAAACTAACCCTGATCAATGCTTAGGAATACTTATGTGTGCCTATCCTTTTTCTCAATCTTAAGGAAACAATAGTATGTGTAAAACTCTTCCTTTAAAATGGAGACCCCAAAGCTGGGGGCTACAGGACACAACAGTAAGAGCACACCTCCCTGAGGTGAGGACACCTGGGTCCATCTCGTCATCTCTAAAGCTGACGGAACTGGATGTGATTATATCATTTAAAGCTTTAATTTATGAGCCCTCCAATTTCTTGAATATGTTCCATTCAGTAAACAATGGTTATAATGGTTTCCTTCAGTTTAAACGATTGTACAAGCCAGGTATTGGGTGATATTCCAAATATTTAACGGCCCATATGGATATCAATGAACCAGAATGGAAACGGATACAGACATAGCAGCTGGTGCCAGGTGAATATTAATCAGCCTTGTGAATATTAATCTGCTGTTTTACAGAGAAACAAACTCAGAGAGTAAACTGTGCCAAATAAATTTTATGTATTTGGAGATGAGGACAGCCTCAGTGTTTGGGAGAAATGGCCTTTATCTATTGTCTGTGCACAGGATATCCGGGAGGGTGTGCTAAGTAGAGTATCTGCTACTCCCAAAACACCCATCTTTTATCCTTTGAAAAGCTTCAGTATGAAGTCTGTCTCCTAATAGGCTTCGAGAAGCAGCACCACATTTTCAAAATGTGTATGTGCCTTACGAGCTGCAGCATTACCTAAGGAAATAATATATGAATGTTGTGTTGTCACCACTGACTGACATGACTGGCACGCAGAATGGGGCCTGGCTTGCTGCTGAAGCCTGGCAGGAGAGGAAATGAAGGTGGTGTGGACGGCGGGGCTCATATGTGCGTTCCTACACCGCACTTGTCTCACGGAGCATGACCCAGAGTAAATGCTGAAAAGGTATTGTGCGTTTATAAATGTCTTGAGGATAAACGTTTAAACCATAGTTAGAATCATACACAATTGGGGGCACCTGGGTGGCTCTGTGGGTTAAGTGTCTGACTTCAGCTCAGGTCATGATCTTGCGGTTTGTGGGTTTGAGCCCCTCGGCAGGCTCTGTGCTAACTGCTCAGAGCTTGGCACCTGCTTCAGATTCTGTGTCTCCTCTTCTCTCTAACCCCTCCCCTGTTCATGTGCTTTCTCTCTCTGTTTCTCAATAATAAATAAATGTTAAAAAAATTTTAAGAGTCATACACAAAAATGTTAAATTAAAGCATTAGCTTCGGGGGATCTCTTTCTGAAATGCGCCTCCATAAGCTACATTGTAATTCTAGAAATCCATACTGAACACACACCTATGGCTTTTTTTTTTATTTAAATGTGCAAAATATACTGAGCCCCTAGGCATTTGTACTGAGATACATTTCCAATCTTATCAGGTCTATGCCCTGCTAACGTTAAGAATTAACTGCCCTCCGGGCGCCTGGTGGCTCAGTCAGTTAAGTGTGCCTCTTAAACGGACTTTTGGTTTCAGCTCTGGTCATGATCTCACAGTTCGTAGGTTTGAGCCCTGCATCAGGCTCTGTGCTGCCGGTACAGAGCCTGCTTGGGATTCTGTTTCCCTCTCTCTCTGCCCTTCCCCTTCTTTCTCTCTCTCCCTCTCTCTCTCTCTCAAAAATAACTAAACATGTTTAAAAAAAAGTAAAAAAAAATTAACCGCCCTCAATATTACTGGTGGGAACAGGCTGTGATATTTCTGCATAATTTCCATTCATATTGTATTAACATGTCCACAATGCAAAAAAATAAAAATCAATAAATAAAGTAAATAAATAAAACTCAAAAAATTTTAAAAATAATACAATAAAATAAAATGGAGCTTCAATGACTGGGTGATAGCTAGGGTAAATTGGTTTTTGGCGGTTTTCTTTCCCTCTTAAAAAAATTCTTTGTTCTTGCTACATCTTTACTAATATGTGGGTTCTATAGATGGAATCTGTTACTCATCCCATTGCTACCCTGAATGTCTCTATATTTCTCTAAACTACTAGCAATGAGAGAATTATTGAGCAACTATTATTTACAAAAATTCTGGTAAGGATGAAAGAGCATAAGGTTTTCCTTATGCATCCAACAACAAACTCCTTTAAAACATCATTAAATACTCTATTCCCCAAAGTTCTCATTTTGGCTACTCAGTAATCAGAGTGTTCTCCTTTTCATTTTCCTACATATGATCCAGTTTCTCTATTTTGCTAATAATTCAGTTCTTCTCCTAAACTTGAAATCTTTCCTCAACTAGAAGCTTAACAACGCAAAAAGTTCTACAGTGAATAGGACTCCTCTCCCATAGAAGGCAGCTTATCAACTATTTATTACTTGAACATGAACTTGAGTGTCTCACTCTGCCTTACTCTCATCTCATTCTCACAATGCAGTGGTCAAAATGTATTTCCCCAAATATATAGAGCAATATCTCTTAGAAGAGTTGTGATAGAGTTTTCTCTACCTGATTACATATTATGACTTCTCGTCAGGGCCATTAGCTGTCAGAAAATTCCAGGAACACCAGCGTCAAGTGTCTCAGAACAGATGCTCCTTTCCTGAAGGTGACCAGAAACTTTTAATTTTGTTAAATTCTAAAATAGTCTGAATAGTAGGAAGTATAGATTCTAAAATAGTCTAAATTCATTAAC